>NC_058519.1:201496041-201799071 GCF_904849725.1 Hordeum vulgare subsp. vulgare | reverse complement strand
ATTAACATCACATGCAATTCATAAGTGACATGATATGGCCATCATCACGTGCTCCTTGATCTCCATCACCAAAGCACCGGCACGATCTTCTTGTCACCGGCGCCACACCATGATCTCCATCAACGTGTCGCCATCGGGGTTGTCGTGCTACTCATGCTATTACTACTAAAGCTACATCCTAGCAAAATAGTAAACGCATCTGCAAGCACAAACGTTAGTATAAAGACAACCCTATGGCTCCTGCCGGTTGCCGTACCATCGACGTGCAAGTCGATATTATCTATTACAACATGATCATCTCATACATCCAATATATCACATCACATCGTTGGCCATATCATATCACAAGCATACCCTGCAAAAACAAGTTAGACGTCCTCTAATTTTGTTGTTGCATGTTTTACGTGGTGACCATGGGTATCTAGTAGGATCGCATCTTACTTACGCAAACACCACAACGGAGATATATGAGTTGCTATTTAACCTCATCCAAGGACCTCCTCGGTCAAATCCGATTCAACTAAATTTGGAGAAACTAACACTTGCCAGTCATCTTTGAGCAACGGGGTTACTCGTAGCGATGAAACCAGTCTCTCGTAAGCGTATGAGTAATGTCGGTCCAAGCCGCTTCAATCCAACAATACCGCGGAATCAAGAAAAGACTAAGGAGGGCAGCAAAACGCACATCACCGCCCACAAAAACTTTTGTGTTCTACTCGAGAAGACATCTACGCATGAACCTAGCTCATGATGCCACTGTTGGGGAACGTCGCATGGGAAACAAAAATTTTCCTACGCGCACGAAGACCTATCATGGTGATGTCCATCTACGAGAGGGGATTTCCGATCTACGTACCCTTGTAGATCGCACAGTAGAAGCGTTAAGAAACACGTTTGATGTAGTGGAACGTCCTCACGTCCCTCGATCCGCCCCGCGAACCGTCCCACGAACCGTCCCGCGATCCGTCCCACGATCCGCTCCGATCTAGTGCCAAACGGACGGCACCTCCGCGTTCAGCACACGTACAACTCGACGATGATCTCGGCCTTCTTGATCCAGCAAGAGAGACAGAGAGGTAGATGAGTTCTCTGGCAGCGTGACGGCGCTCCGGAGGTTGGTGGTGATCTAATCTCAGCAGGGCTCCGCCCGAGCTCCACAAAAACGCGATCTAGAGGTAAAACCGTGGAGATATGTGGTCGGGCTGCCGTGGCAAAGTTGTCTCAAATCAGCCCTAAAACCTCCGTATATATAGGTGGGAGAGGGGGGGCCTTGCCTTGGGGCTCAAGGAGCCCCAAGGGGGTCGGCCGAGCCAAGGGGGGGAGTCCTCCCCTTCCAAACCGAATCCAACTAGGTTTGGAAGGAGGAGTCCTTCCCCTTTTTCCCACCTCCTCTTTTCCTTTCCTTTTCTCTTTGATTTTCTTCCTATGGCGCATAGGGCCTTCTTGGGCTGTCCCACCAGCCCACTAAGGGCTGGTGCGCCACCCCCAAGGCCTATGGGCTTCCCCGGGGTGGGTTGCCCCCCCGGTGAACACCCGGAACCCATTCGTCATTCCCGGTACATTCCCGGTAACTCCGAAAACCTTCCGGTAATCAAATGAGGTCATCCTATATATCAATCTTCATTTTCGGACCATTCCGGAAACCCTCGTGACGTCCGTGATCTCATCCGGGACTCCGAACAACATTCGGTAACCAACCATATAACTCAAATACGCATAAAACAACATCGAACCTTAAGTGTGCAGACCCTGCGGGTTCGAGAACTATGCAGACATGACCCGAGTGACTCCTCGGTCAATATCCAATAGCGGGACCTGGATGCCCATATTGGATCCCACATATTCTATGAAGATCTTATCGTTTGAACCTCAGTGCCAAGGATTCATATAATCCCGTATGTCATTCCCTTTGTCCTTCGGTATGTTACTTGCCTGAGATTCGATCGTCAGTATCCGCATACCTATTTCAATCTTGTTTACCGGCAAGTCTCTTTACTCATTCCGTAATACAAGATCCCACAACTTACACTAAGTCACATTGCTTGCAAGGTTGTGTGTGATGTTGTATTACCGAGTGGGCCCCGAGTTACCTCTCTGTCACACGGAGTGACAAATCCCAGTCTCGATCCATACTACCTCAACGAACACCTTCGGAGATACCTGTAGAGCATCTTTATAGTCACCCAGTTATGTTGCGATGTTTGATACACACAAAGCATTCCTCTGGTGTCAGTGAGTTATATGATCTCATGGTCATAGGAACAAATACTTGACACGCAGAAAACAGTAGCAACAAAATGACACGATCAACATGCTACGTCTTATTAGTTTGGGTCTAGTCCATCACATGATTCTCCTAATGATGTGATCCCGTTATCAAGTGACAACACTTGCCTATGGTCAGGAAACCTTGACCATCTTTGATCAACGAGCTAGTCAACTAGAGGCTTACTAGGGACAGTGTTTTGTCTATGTATCCACACATGCACTGTGGTTCCAATCAATACAATTATAGCATGGATAATAAACGATTATCATGAACGAAGAAATTTAATAATAACTAATTTATTATTGCCTCTAGGGCATATTTCCAACAGAAATATCTCGCTAGCTATCTTACGATCATGCAATGGAAATATGAGAGTGACGGCACAAGTCATGAGACGGAACGGTGGGAGTTGCATGGCAATATATCTCGGAATGGCTATGAAAATGCCATAGTA
Organism: Hordeum vulgare subsp. vulgare; assembly: GCF_904849725.1. Classification (NCBI taxonomy): domain Eukaryota; kingdom Viridiplantae; phylum Streptophyta; class Magnoliopsida; order Poales; family Poaceae; genus Hordeum; species Hordeum vulgare. The sequence continues at coordinate 201,796,348 of NC_058519.1, read as the reverse complement.
GGTAGGTATGGTGGATGTTTCGAGGAAAGGCATATGGTGGGATTGTGCACCGACGAGAATTGCGCGACACTAGAGAGGCTAGCAATGGTGGAAGGTGAAAGTGCATCTATACCATGGACTCACATTAGTCATGAAGAGTTCACATACTTGTTGCGAAAGTTTTTATTAGTACTCAAAACAAAGTGCTAAACGCACACTCCTAGGGGAAGGGTTGGTAGGTGTTAACCATCGCGCGATCCCGATCTCAACACAAAGGATGACAATCAATAGATCAATTATGCTCCGACTACCTAACATAGCGGTTCACCATACGTGCATGCTATGGGAATCACTAACTTCAACACAAGTATTTCTAGATTCACAATACCCTACTAACATAACTCTTAATATTACCGAATCCACGTCTCAAAACTAATTGAGAGGAATCAAAACTTCTCTTTCTATTCAATGCACATGAAGATCGAGGTTTTTGTGTCCTCTTTGGGTACCTATCACGTTTGGGACTACTTTCGTAGCATAAGCCAACTACCAAATCACGCACCGCCGTGCTCTAAAGATATAAGTGAAGCACAAGAGCAGAAGTGTCTAGCTAAAAAGATATAAGTGAAGCTCAAGAGCAAAAGTATCTAGCTCAAAATATATAAGTGAAGCACAAGAGCAAAAGTATCTAGCTCAAAAGATATAAGTGAAGCACTACGAGCATTCTAGCAAAATCACGATGAGTGCATGTCTCTCTCTCTCAAAAAGGTGTGTAGCAAGGATGATTGTGACCAAACAAAAAGAAAAGACTCCTAAGATACAAGACGCTCCGAGCATAACACATATCATGTAATGAATAAAAATATAGCTCCAAGTAATGTTACCGATGGATTGAGGACGAAAGAGGAGATGCCTTCCCGGGGCATCCCCAAGCTTAGGCTTTTTGGTGTCCTTGAATTTGGCTTGGGATGCCTTGGGCATCGCCAAGCTTGAGCTCTTTTCACTCGTTATCTCATCGTCCATGAGAACATCACCCAAAACTTGAAAACTTCACAACACAAAACTTAAACAGAAACTCGTGATAACATTAGCACAAGAAAACAAACTACCACTTCTTTTGGTACTGTAGCAAACTTAAATTCTACCTATATTGATGTTGGGCTACTGTATTCTCACTTTTCCATGGTTAGTACCCCCTGATACTAACCATAGTTTCATCAAAACAAGCAACCAACTCAACAAAAAATGAATCTGTCAACAACAGACCAGTCTGTGGCAATCTGTATACTTTGTATACTTCTGGTACCTCAAAAAATCTGAATAATTAGGACGGTCTGGGAAAAAAGCATATCTACCAGCTTAAAAAAGAATCAACTCAAAAGCTCTTTCTGAATGAAAATGAAAAATCATCTCGTGAGCGAAAAGTTTCTGTCTTTTTCCAACAGGATCAAACAACCATTACCGAGACTAGTCATAAAGGTTTTTCTTGGCTCAAACACAAAAAGAAACATGAAAAACACAATCAGAACAGAATTATGAAAGTGTTGATGCAAAAAAAAAGAAATAAAAAGAAATAAATTCATTGGGTTGCCTCCCAACAAGCGCTATTGTTTAACGCCCTTAGCTAGGCATTGATTTCAATGATGCTCACATAAAAGGTAAGGATTGAAACACAACGAGAGCATCATGGATCATATGGCTAGAACTTTTAAGTCTAACCCACTTCCTATACATAGGGATTTTGTGATCAAACGATTTATTGGAGCAAGAGTCAACTAGCATAGGAAGGCAAAACAAGCATAGCTTCAAAAATTTCAACACATGGAGAGGAAGCTTGATACTATTGCAATAAGTAGAAGCATATGATCCTCTCTCATAGTAATTTTCAGTAGCATCATGAATGAATTCAAAAATATAACCAGCACCTAAATCATTCTTTTCATGATCTACAAGCATAGAAATTTTACTACTCTACACATAAGGAAATCTATTCTCAAGAATAGTAGTGGGAGTATCGTAAAAGACTTGAGCACTACAAATTGTGTCCATAATGAAAAATCAAGGTTTAGCAAAGGGGTTCTCGAAAGTATGACAATTTTTATTATCCCTCTTCTTTATAGCATAAGTATCCTCACAATAATCATTATAGTTAGGGGGCATGCTTTCATCAAAATGATTTTGATCATTCAAAGTGGAATAACTAAAAAGATCATCTTCATCAAATATAGCATCCCCAAGCTTGTGGCTTTGCATATCATTAGTATCATGGGTATTTAAAGAATTCATGCTAACAACATAGCAATCATGCTCATCATTCACATATTCTATGCCAAGCATTCTATGTAATTCTTCTTTCAGCACTTGAGCACAATTTTCCTTCCCATCATGCTCACGAAAGACATTGAAAAGATGGAGCATATGAGGCATCCTCAATTCCAATTTTTTTTGTAGTTTTCTAGCGAAAGAACAAGAAACAAAAAGATTCGATTGCAAGATTTAAACATATACCTTCAAGCGCTAACCTCCCCAGCAACGGCGCCAGAAAAATGCTTGATGTCTACTACGCAACCTTCTCCTTGTAGACGTTGTTGGGCCTCCAAGTGCAGAGGTTTGTAGGACAGTAGCAATTTTCCCTCAAGTGGGTGACCTAAGGTTTATCAATCCGCGGGAGGCGTAGGATGAAAATGGTCTCTCTCAAGCAACCCTGCAACCAAATAAGAAAGAGTCTCTTGTGTCCCCAACACACCCAATACAATGGTAAGTTGTATAGGTGCACTAGGTCGGTGAAGAGATGGTGATACAAGTGCAATATGGATGGTAGATATAGGTTTTTGTAATCTGAAATTACAAAAACAGCAAGGTAACAAATGGTAAAAGTGAGCACGAACGGTATTGCAATGCGTGGAAACAAGGCCTAGGGTTCATACTTTCACTAGTGAAGTTCTCTCAACAATGATAACATAATTGGATCATATAACTAGCCCTCAACATGCAACAAAGAGTCACTCCAAAGTCACTAGTAGCGGAGAACAAACGAAGAGATTATTGTCGGGTACGAAACCACCACAAAGTTATTCTTTCTGATCGATCTATTCAAGAGTTCGTACTAGAATAACACCTTAAGATACATATCAACCAAGACCCTAATGTCACCTAGATACTCCATTGTCACCTCAAGTATCCGTGGGCATGATTATACGATATGCATCACACAATCTCATAATCATCTATTCAACCAACACATAGAACTTCAAAGAGTGCCCCAAAGTTTCTACCGGAGAGTCAAAACGTGTGCCAACCCATATGCATAGGTTCCCAATGTCACGAACCCGCAAGTTGATCACCAAAACATACATCGAGTACTCACATGAATCAAACGTGTGCCAACCCATATGCATAGGTTCCCAATGTCACAAACCCGCAAGTTGATCACCGCAGATAGACACGTGCAAGACATACATCAAGTGTTCTCAAAGACTCAATCCGATAAGATAAATTAAAAGGGGAAACTCAATTCATTACAAGAAGGGAGAGGGGGAAGAACATCATAAGATCCAACTATAGTAGCAAAGACCACGGTACATCGATATCAAGACATCTCAAGAACACGAAGAGAGTGATCAAACACATAGCTACTCGTACATACCCTCAGCCCCGAGGGAGAACTACTCCCTCCTCATCATGGAGATCACCGGGATGATGAAGATGGCCACCGGAGATGGATTCCCCCTCCGACAGGGTGCCGGAATGGGCTCCAGATTGGTTTTTGGTGGCTACAGAGGCTTGCGGCGGTGGAACTCCCGATCTAGGTTTCTTTCTGGAAGTTTCCGTATTTATAAGACCACATGGCATCGAGAACAAGTCAGGGGACCCACGAGGAGGTCACAAGCCCTTGGGGCGCGGCAAGGGGGGGGGGGTGTGGGGGCGCCCCCCAGGCTTGTGGCTTCCTCGGGACTCTTCTCCGGTATCTTTTTCTTCCGGTATTTTTGATATTTTCCCGAAAAAATCTTTTCGGGGATTTTCCTCCGTTTGGAATCTGTTTCAAAATCTCGGGTGAAAGGGGTCAAAAACATGGAAAAAACAAGAACTAGCACTTGGCACTAAGTTAATAAGTTAGTCCCAAAAATATATATAAAAGGTATGCATAACATCCAAAGTTTGACAAGATAATAGCATGAAACCATCAAAAATTATAGATATGTTGGAGACGTATGATGGGCCAATAGAAACCTGATTGCAATACCTTGTGTGCAGTTCTGTCTCCCGCATGGTGTCCTCCGTAGGCCTATGAGTGACACTTCTGTAGGATCTATACCTGTTCATGTTCAGGTACACAACGTCTAATGACACCATCTACTCCTTCCTTATAAAGGTGGGGATCATCCCAGAAGGAATGTCTCAAGTCAAAGAATAATTTCTTCTTTTGCTGGTATGTGAAAGTAGGTGGTATATATTTGGCAACGATATAGTTTGCATAATCAGCATACCACGATGCACTACGGGAAGTACTGATGACATTTAATTGCTCATCAGGAATGCTATCATCAATAGGTTGTGGGTCATCAAGAACATTCTCCAACCTAGACAATTTATCTGCTACGGGGTTATCAGCACCCTTCCTGTCGACAACGTGCAAATCAAATTCTTGTAGCAAGAGAAGCCATCGAATAAGTCTAGGTTTAGCGTCCTTCTTCTCCATGAGGTACTTAATAGCAGCTTGATCAGTGTGAATAGTGACTTTGGAATCTACTATGTAAGACTTGAACTTTTCACATGCAAACACGACTGCTAAAAATTCCTTCTCCGTAGTAGCATAGTTTCTTTGAGCACTGTCTAGAGTTTTACTAGCATAGTGAATAACATTGAACTTCTTATCAACTCTTTACCCTAGGACAACGCCAACAGCATAATCGCTAGCATCACATATGATTTCAAAAGGTAAGTTCCATTCAGGTGGTTGAAGAATAGGTGCAGTTATCAAATCCCTCTTAAGTATTTCGAAAGCTTCCTCACAATCATTGTCAAAGACAAAAGGAATATCATTTTGCAAGAGATTGGTAAGAGGCCTAGAAGTCTTAGGGAAGTCTTTAATGAACCTTCTATAGAAACCAACATGACCAAGGAAACTTCTTATTCCTTTGATATCTGTGGGGTATGGAATTTTCTCGATTGCATCAACCATAGCCTTATCGACTTCAATACCTCTTTCAGAAATTTTATGTCCTAAGACGATGCCTTCATTAACCACAAAGTGGCACTTCTCCCAATTCAAGACAAGATTGGTGTCTTTACATCTCTGCAAGACTCGATCAAGGTTGCTGAGGCAATCATCAAAGGAAGACCCATAAACGGAGTAGTCATCCATGAAAACCTCGACAATCTTTTCACAAAAGTCAGAGAATATAGCCATCATACATCTTTGAAAGGTGGCAGGTTCATTACATAAGCCCAAAGGCATACGTCTATAAGCAAAGGTACCAAAAGGGCAGGTGAAAGTGGTCTTCTCCTGATCAGATTGTGCAACTGGTATTTGGGAGAAACCAGAATAACCGTCTAGAAAGCAGAAGTGTGTGTGTTTAGACAGTCTTCCTAGCATTTGGTCGATAAAAGACAAAGGGTAATGATCTTTCCTAGTGGCTTTATTCAATTTCCTAAAATCGATCACCATCCTATAGCCAGTAATAATCCTCTGTGGGATCAATTCATCCTTATCATTAGGGACAACGGTAATGCCTCCCTTCTTAGGGACGCAATGCACCAGACTCACCCAATCACTATGAGCAACAGGATAAATACTACGTGCTTCCAGGAGCTTTAGTATTTGTTTTCTCACTACTTCTTTCATCTTAGGATTTAATCTCCGTTGATGATCAACAACTGGTTTGAAATCAGGATCAGTTTTAATCTTGTGCTGGCATAGAGTGGGACTAATGCCCTTAAGATCATCAAGAGTATATCCAATAGCAGCACGGTGCTTTCTCAGAGTTTTTAGTAACTTCTTTTCTTCATGCTCTGAGAGGCTAGCACTAATAATAACATGATATATCTCTTTTTCATCAAGATAAGCATACTTAAGAGTATCAGGCAATTGTTTAAGCTTGAACAAAGGATCACCCTTATGTGGGGGTGGATCCCCAAGCAGTTCAACATGCAAGTTATTCTTAAGGATAGGATATTGTTCTAAGACAACTCTATCTATCTCATCTCTTTCATCCATATGCATATCATTTTCATGCTCAAGCAAGTATTTCTCTAAGGGATCAGTAGGAGGAAGGGCAATAGAAGCTAAGGCAATAGTTTCATCCTTACTAGGAAACTCTTTTTCATGAGGTTGTCTACCAAACTTGGAGAAACTGAACTCATGTGACACACCTTCAAAGCCAACAGTGACAGTTTGCTTCTCACAGTCAATATGAGCATTGACGGTATTGAGGAAGGGTCTGCCAAATATGATGGGACAAAAGCTATCTTGTGCGGTATCAAGAACGAGGAAATCAGCAGGATACTTCGTTTTACCACACAAGACTTCAACATCCCTAACAATTCCAACAAGGCAGATAGTATCTCTATTGGCAAGCTGAATAGTGACATCAATAGGCTCTATCTCAACAGGTGCAATCTCATCTTTGATTTCATCATATAAGGATTGAGGTATTGCACTAACACTAGCAACCACGTCAAATAAACTATGATAACAATGATCTCCTATCTTAACAGAAACAACAGGCTTGCCAACAACAGGCCTATGTTTGTCTCTAGCGTGAGGTTTAGCAATTCTAGCAGCATCTTCACAGAAGTGAATATTATGTCCCTCAACATCGTCGGACAGAAGATCTTTGATAATATCAATGCTAGGTTCAACTCTAATTTGCTCAGGGGGTGTAGGTGTTCTAATGTAGCCTCTACGTATCACAGTTGAAGCTTTAGAATGATCCTTCATCCTAACAGGGAAAGGTGGTTTCTCAATGTAAGCACTGGGAACAATAGGATCATTATAGGCAATGACTTTCTCTTCAACTGGATTGGGTTTAACTACATTGACTTCTAAATGAGGATGGTATTTAAACCACTTCTCTTTGGGGAGATCAATATGAGCAGCAAAAGATTCACACAATGAAGCTACTATCTCAGAGTCAAGTCCATACGTAGCGCTAAAATCACTAAAGGTATTTGTTTCAACAAAGGATTTAACGCAATCAAACTTGAAATCCATACCTGACTCCTTACCTTCTTCAAGCTCCCAATCTTCAAAGTTGCGTTTAATTCTCTCCAATAAATTCCATTTGAAGTAAATATCTCTCTTCATAAAAGAACCGGTACAAGAAGTGTCAATCATGGTGTGATCATCATGAGAAAGCCGAGCATAGAAGTTCTGAATGATAATTTATCTCGAGAGCTCATGGTTGGGGCATGAATATAACATTGATTTAAGCCTCCCCAAGCTTGAGCGATGCTTTCTCTGTCACGAGGCTAAAAATTGTAAATATAATTCCGTTCACGATGTACTAAATGCATAGGATAAACTTTTGATGAAATTCCAATTTCAACCGATTGTAGTTCCATGATCCAGTATCATCACATAGCCTATACCATGTCAACGCCTTATCCTTCAAATATAAAGGAAATACTTTCTTCTTGACCTCATCCTCGGGCAAACCTGCAAGCTTAAATAAACCACAAACTTCATCTACATAGATTAGATGCAAGTCTGGATGTGATATTCCATCTCTTGTAAAAGGATTAGCCCGCAGTTTCTCAAGCATACCCGAAGGAAATTCGAAGCAAATATTTTCAGTAGGTGCAGCAGGTTGAGGAGCAACTCTTTGTGCTTCCATTCGAGGTGAAGATACCCCAAACAAGCCCCTCAAAGGATTAGTTTCCATAGTGACAAGTGACAATAAATTTCAGCACACTATATGAATGTTTCCTTACCAAGTTCCGCTTACCAAAGACGCTTCACTCCCCGACAACGGCGCCAGAAAAGAGTCTGGATGACCCACAAGTATAGGGGATCAATCGTAGTCCTTTCGATAAGTAAGAGTGTCGAACTCAACGAGGAGCAGAAGGATCTGACAAGTGGTTTTCAACAAGGAAATATCTGCAAGCACTCAAATTATCGGTAACAAGTGATTGTGTGGTGAGATGATTCGTAGCAAGCAACAAGTAACAAAAGTAGAAACGGTGCAGCAAAGTGGCCCAATCTCTTTTGTAGCAAGGGACAAGCCTGGACAAAGTCCTATAGGAGGAAAAATGCTCCCGAGGACACACGGGAATTTCTGTCATGCTAGTTTTCATCATGTTCATATGATTCGCGTTCGCTACTTTGATAGTTTGATATGTGGGTGGACCGGTGCTTGGGTACTACCCTTACTTGGACAAGCATACCACTTATGATTAACCCCTCTCGCAAGCATCCGCAACTACGAAAGAAGAATTAAGACAAAGTCTAACCATAGCATTAAACTAGTGGATGCAAATCATCCCCTAACGAAGCAACACATAAACTAGGGTTTAAGCTTCTGTCACTCTAGCAACCCATCATCTACTTACTACTTCCCAATGCCTTCCTCTAGGCTCAAATAATGGTGAAGTGTTATGTAGTCGATGTTCACATAACACGACTACAGGAAATACAACATACAACACATCAAAATATCGAACGAATACCAAATTCACATGACTACTATTAGCATGACTTATCCCATGTCCTCAGGAACAAAAGTAACTACTCACAAAGCATAATCATATTCATGATCTGAGAGGTAATGAGTAGCATAAAGGATCTGAACTTAAACTCTTCCACCAAATAATCCAACTAGCATCAACTACAAAGAGTAATTAACACTACTAGGAACCTTACAAGTACCAATCGGAGTCGCAAGACAGAGATTGGTTACAAGTGATGAACTAGGGTTTGGATATGAGATGGTGCTGATGAAGATGTTGATGGTGATGAGTCCCCTCCCATGAGAGGAGTGTTGGTGATGACGATGGCGACGATTTCCCCCTCCGGGAGGGAAGTTTCCCCGGCGGGATCGTCCTCCCGGAGCTCAAGATTGGTTCTGCTCAAGTTCCGCCTCGTGGCGGCGGCGAATCCTCGAAAAAGCCTCCTCCTGATTTTTTCCCAGACGAAACCCTTCATATAGCAGAAGAGGGGGGCCAGTGGGCCAGCTGGGTGCCCACAAGCCCCCTAGGCGCGGCCAGGCGGGTGGCCGCGCCTAGCAGGCTTATGGCCACCTGCTAGCGCCCCTGTGGCACTTCTTCGACCCAGTATTTTTTATAAATTCGGAAAAAAATCCTCGTTGATTTTTACGGCGTTTGGAGTTGCGCAGAATAGGTATCTCAACTTTGCTCCACTTTCATACCAGAATTCCAGCTGCCGGCATTCTCCCTCTTCATGTAAACCTTGCAAAATAAGAGAGAAAAGGCATAAGAATTGTACCGTGAAGTGAAATAACAGCCCAAGAATCTATAAATATCAACATGAAAGCATGATGCAAAATGGACGTATCAACCAGCAGCAAAAAGAATCAACTCAAAAGCTCTTTCTGAATAAAAATGAAAAATAATTTCGTGAGCAAAAAATTTCTGTCTTTTTACAGCAGGATCAAACAACCATCACCAAAACTAGTCATAAAGGTTTTGCTTGGCTCAAACACAAAAAGAAACAGAAAAAACACAATCATAATAGAATAATGATGGTGTGGACTGATACGTCTCCAACGTATCTATAATTTTTGATGGTTTCATGCTATTATCTTGTCAAACTTTTGATGTTTTGTATGCCTTTTATATATTTTTTGGGACTAACTTATTAACCGAGTACCAAGTGCAAACTATTGCTTTGAATCTTACGCATTTGAACATTCATGTCACGTGAAAGAAGTTGCAAATGACAACTATGCTAGGTAGCATTCCAGATCAAAAATTCATTCTTTATCACTTCCCTACTCGAGGACGAGCAGGAGTTAAGCTTGGGGATGCTTGATACATCTCCAACGTATCTATAATTTTTTATGGTTGCATGCTATTATCTTGTCAAACTTTGGATATTTTGTATGCCTTTTATATATTTTTGGGACTAACTTATTAACTCAGTGCCAAGTGCCAGTTCCTGTTTTTTCCATGTTTTTGACCCCTTTCAGAGGAGATTTTGAAGCGGAGTCCAAACGGAATAAAATCCCCGAAAAGAATTTTTCTGTAACGGAAGAAGATCAGGAAGCTTGAGAGCCAAGGCAGGGGAGCCCCAGGGAGTCCACAATACCTCACCCCGCGGCCAGGGGGAGGCCGCGGCCCACAGGCTTGTGGGCCCCCTGGACGGCATTTGCCCTAGGGGTTGCGCCTATATATTCCCTAAAAATCCCAAAAAAAATCAAGAGATGATCAAAAGTATTCTCCGCCGCCGCAAGCTTATGTCTCCGCAAGATCCCATCTGGGGCACATTCTGGTGCCCTGCCGGAGGGGGGATTCGGACACGGAGGGCTTCTTCATCAACACCATGACTTCTCCGATGATGCGTGAGTAGTTCACCATAGACCTACGGGTCCATAGCTAGTAACTAGATGGCTTCTTCTCTCTCTTGGATCTTCAATACAAAGTTCTCCATGATCTTCATGGAGATCTCTCCGATGTAACTTTCTTTTGCGGTGTGTTTGTCGAGATCAGATGAATTGTGGATTTATGATCAGATTATCTATGAATCTTATTTGAGTTTCTTCTGATCTCTCTTATGCATGATTTCATATCCTTGTAATTCTCTTCGAGTTGTGGGTTTTGTCTGGCCAACTAGATCTATGATTCTCTGAATGGGGGAAGTGCTTGGTTTTGGGGTTCATACCATGCGGTGACCTCACCTAGTGACAAAAGGGGTAGCAAGGCACGCATCATGTTGTTGCCATCAAGGGTAAAAAGATGGGGTTTTCATTATTGGTTTGAGATTATCCCTCTACATCATGTCATCTTGTTTAAAGCGTTACTCTGTTCGTCATGAACTCAATACACTAGATGCATGTTGGATAGCGGTCGATGTGTGGAGTAATAGTAGTAGATGTACAAAGTATCGGTCTACTTGTCTCGGACGTGATGCCTATATGTATGATCATTGCCTTAGATATCGTCATGACTTTGCGCGGTTCTATCAATTGCTCGACAGTAATTTGTTCACCCACCGTAATACTTGCTATTTTGAGAGAAATCTCTAGTGAACACTATGGCCCCCAGGGTCTACTCCACACCATATTTTCAGCCTTATACTTTTTACTTTGTTGCACTTTCCACCTTCAGATCTCACTTTGCAAACAATCTTGATGGGATTGACAACCCCTTTGAAGCGTTGGGTGCAAGCTAGTTTGTGTTTGCATAGGTACTCTGGACTTGACGAGACGCTGCTTCTGGATTGATACCTTGGTTCTCAAACTGAGGGAAATACTTACTACTCCTGTGCTGCATCACCCTTTCCTCTTGAAGGGAAAAACCAACGCAAGCCCAGCCTCCGTCAACGTGTCAATTTCTGGCGCTGTTGTCTGTGGGATAGTAGAAGAATTTCTGGCACCGTTGCCGGGGAGGATCAAGTCAAGAACTCATTGAAGTAGGTGTCGCAAACTCATCTCTTGCATTTACTTTGTTTGCTAGTGAGTTGAGTGCACTTGAATTTCTCTATGGAGTTTTGCTTGAGATGCGTGAATCTGAAAATCGTGATGAAGAAACTTATGAAGTGATTCACGAGGGCTCCGTGAACGAAAAGCATGATTGCAATGGTTTCACTATGAATCCTATTAGTGACAATCATGCTTAAAAAATGCAAAACCCTAAGCTTGGGGATGCTAGTTTTGCTTTTCCACTACTTGTTGCAATGATATTTGCAATATTATTGAAAGTTGGTTTGGAGAAGTCATGACTTTAGTTGATGATAATCCCACTATTTTTAAAGAGCGTCAACTTTGCATGCATGTGGATCATGAAAAGAATATCCTATGTGATAGTTAGATTGTTGAATTCGAATATGATTCCACATGTAATTATATTGAGAGAGGAAAATATGGTGGTAGAAACTTTCATATCACTAAGTCACCTCTCGTTATGTTGAGATTGCTCTGGTCTCTTTCTTCTTCCTTGCATTTGGTAGTTATTGCTTGTATTCATAATTTGTTTTCCTATAAAATGCCTATGCATAGGAAGTATGTTAGACTTAGATATGTTTGCCTTATGCCTAGCTAAGGGCATTAAACAATAGCGCTTGTTGGGAGGCGACCCAATGAATTTATCTTGGGAAATTATAAAGAGAAGCGCCGCACGACAGCTTTCCCATGCAGCGGCCCCATGCGCATGCAAAAAACTTTCACCACATGCTTACATCATCGCATTAAATGCCTTTTTAATTTTAAAAATAATTTATCTCACAGATTAATAATTTTATTTAAGATTCGTTTTCATCGTTAGTTTTGTCTCGACGAGACCTTCAAAATAAGATCCCATGTTGACATGTTTCGTTGATTTCTTTTCGTCGTTCCTAGTTGCCACATTTATGTCATTATAGTTATCATCTTACGTATGTATAGTTGTCACAAAAGTTATACATAGTTATCAGGACAATATTTTTATATTTTTTAAGCATTGCAATGTTATGTGAAGCTAAAAAGTTGGTATTAAAACACTAACAGCAAGCAATTAAATGCATGAACCAGCACAAGTACAATGAATCATGTTTTTTAGTGTGGTATATCGACATTCATAAACCTGATAACCAAGTTGATTTTATGTGAAAACTATGTAACAAATAATATGACAAGTAAGTGATAGTAATCTGGCGAGTACCGAAGAATACAAAAGTTATCGAAACATGTCGACATGGGAGCTAGTTTTGAAGTTCTCGTCGCGAAAAAGTCAGTGGTGAAAGCGGATCATTAATTGAATTAACGGTTTCGTAGATAAAAGTTTTTGAATGTCAAACATTAAAGCGAATCTTGATGATGTCATCACATGCATGCATGATAAAGAGAGAAGAATTTGCGGCTGCATGTCCAAGCTATTTGAAGTAATGAGTATGCAACTAGAGAAATATACTAATTTTGCATGCATACTAATGTCTCATTAGCTAGATTAGCTGGGACGTCGCATCGGAAGATCCAGGTGCGGCGCCGCTCGGTAGTGTGGTCCATTTATCTTTGCTTTTTGCTTTATGTTTTGTTGCGTCCGCACCATCATAATTCTGTTATGATTGTGTCTTTTGTGTTTCTTTTTATATTTGAGCCAAGCAAAACCTTTATGACTAGTCTTGGTGATGGTTGTTTGATCCTGCTGGAAAAAGACACAAACTTTTCGCTCACGAGATGATTTTTCATTTTTATTCAGAAAGATATTTTGAGTTGATTCTTTTTGCTGCGGGTTTATATGCCTTTTTTCCAGGCCGTCGTAATTGTTCAGATTTTTTGAGGTACCAGAAGTATACGAAGTATACAGATTGCTACAAACTGGTCTGTTTTTTACAGATTCTATTTTTGTTGAGTTGGTTGCTTGTTTTGATGAAACAATGGTTAGTATCGGGGGGTACTAGCCATGGAAAAGTGAGAATACAGTAGCCCAACACCAATATAGATGGAATTCAAGTTTTCTACAGTACCAAAAGAGGTGGTAGTTTGTTTTCTTGTGCTAATGTTATCACGAGTTTCTGTTTAAGTTTTGTGTTGTGAAGTTTTCAAGTTTTGGGTGATGTTCTCATGGAAAAAGAGATAAGGAGTGGAAAGAGCTCAAGCTTGGGGATACCCAAGGCATCCCAAGCCAAATTCAAGGACACCAAAAATACTAAGCTTGGGGATGCCCCGGGAAGGCATCCCCTCTTTCGTCTTCAATCCATCGGTAACATTACTTGGAGCTATATTTTTATTCACCACATGATATGTGTTTTGCTTGGAGCGTCTTGTATCGTAGGAGTCTTTTATTTTTGTTGTGTCACAATCATCCTTGCTGCACACCTTTTTGAGAGAGAGATACATGCACTCATCGTGATTTTGCTAGAATGCTCATAGTGCTTCACTTATATCTTTTGAGCTAGATACTTTTGCTCTATGTGCTTCACTTATATCTTTTAGAGCACGACGGTGCGTGACTTGGTAGTTGGCTTATGCTATGAAGGTAGTCCCAAATGTGATAGGTACCCAAAGAGGATACAAAAACCTCCATCTTCATGTGCATTGAGTAGAAAGAGAAGTCTTGATTCCTCTCAATTAGTTTTGAGACGTGGATTCAGTAATATTGAGAGTTATGTTAGTAGGGTGTTGTGAATCTAGAAATACTTGTGTTGAAGTTAGTGATTCCCATAGCATGCACGTATGGTGAACCGCTATGTTAGGAAGTCGGAGGATAATTGATCTATTGATTGTCATCCTTTGTGTTGAGGTCGGGATCGCGCGATGGTTAACACCTACCAACCCTTCCCCTAGGAGTATGCGTTTAGCACTCTATTTCGATTACTAATAAAAACTTTCGCAACAAGTATGTGAGTTCTTCATCACTAATGTGAGTCCATGGTATAGATGCACTTTCACCTTCCACCATTGCTAGCCTCTCTAGTGTCGTGCAACTCTCGCCGGTGCACAAACCCACCATATGCCTTCCTCAAAACAGCCACCATACCTAGCTACTATGGCATCTTCATAGCCATTCCTAGATATATTGCCATGCAACTCCCACCGTTCCGTCTTATGACTTGTGCCATCACTCTCATATTGCCATTGCATGATCGTAAGATAGCTAGCAAGATGTTTCAACATCATACGCCATGCTAGATCGTTGCACATCCCGGTACACTGCCGGAGGCATTTCCTATAGAGTCATCATCATTTTGAGCTGTGAGTAAATAAAAGTGTGATGATCATCATTATTACAGCATTGTTCAATGTGAGGAAATAAAAAAAAGAGGCCAAAGAGCCCAAAAATAAAAAAGGGAGAAAAGAAAAAAGAGAGGCCTAAGAGCCCAAATAAAAAAAGAGAAAAGAGAGAAAAAGAGAGAAGGGACAATGCTACTATCTTTTTCCACACTTGTGCTCCATAATAGCACCATGTTCTTCATGATTGAAAGCTTCTTGCTTGGTCACTACCGTATGCTAGTGGGAATCTTCATTATATAACTTGGCTGGTATATTCCAATGATGGGCTTCCTCGAAATTTCCCTAGGTCTTCGTGAGCAAGCAAGTTGAATGCACACCCACTAGTTTTTCCTTTGAGCTTTCACATACTTGTAGCTCTAGTGCATCTCTTGCATGGCAATCCCTACTCATTCACATTGATATCTATTAATGGGCACCTCCATAGCCTTTTGATACGCCGAGTCAATGTGACCATCTCCTCCTTTTTGTCTCACAACCACCACCACAGTCTATTCCACCTATAATGCTATATCCAGAGCTCACGCTCATGTATTGCATGATAGTTATAAAAAGTTTGAGAAAGTAAGAGTGAGAAAACAATTACTTGGCCAATACCGGGGTTGTGCATGATTTACATTAGTTGTGCGAGGATGATGGAGCATAGACAGACTATATGATTTTGTAGGGATAACTTTCCTTGGCCTTGTTATTTTGAAAGTTCGTGATTACTTTGCTAATTTGCTTGAAGTATTATTGTTTTCATGTCAATAGCAAACTATTGTTTTGAATCTTACGGATCTGAACATTCATGTCACGTGAAAGAAGTTGCAAAGGACAACTATGCTAGGTAGCATTCCACATCAAAAATTCATTCTTTATCACTTCCCTACTCGAGGATGAGCAGGAGTTAAGCTTGGGGATACTTGATACGTATCCAATGTATCTATAATTTTTTATGGTTTCATGCTATTATCTTGTCAAACTTAGGATTTTTGTATGCCTTTTATATATTTTTTGGGACTAACTTATTAACTCAGTGCCAAGTGCGAGTTCCTGTTTTTTCCATGTTTTTGACCCCTTTCAGAGGAGATTTTGAAACAGAGTCCAAACGGAATAAAATCCCCGAAAAGAAGTTTTCCGTAACGGAAGAGGATCAGGAAGCTTGAGAGCCAAGGCAGGGGAGCCCCAGGGGCCCCACAAGCCCTCACCCCGCGAACAAGGGGGAGGCCGCGGCCCACAGGCTTGTGGCCCCCCTGGACGCCCTTTGCCCTAGGGTTTGCGCCTATATATTCCCTAGAAATCCAAAAAAATCAAGAAATCATCGAAAGTACTTTTCCACCGCCGCAAGCTTCTGTCTCCGCAAGATCCCATCTGGGGCACGTTCTGGTGCCCTGCCGGACGGGGGATTCGGACATGGAGGGCTTCTTCATCAACACCATGACTTCTCCGATGATGCGTGAGTAGTTCACCATAGACCTACGGGTCCATAGCTAGTAACTAGATGGCTTCTTCTCTCTCTTGGATCTTCAATACAAAGTTCTTCATGATCTTCATGGAGATCTATCCGATGTAACTTTCTTTTGCGGTGTGTTTGTCGAGATCGGATGAATTGTGGATTTATGATCAGATTATCTATGAATCTTCTTTGAGTTTCTTCTGATCTCTCTTATGCATGATTTCATATCCTTGTAATTCTCTTCGAGTTGTGGGTTTTGTCTAGCCAACTAGATCTATGATTCTTGCAATGGGAGAAGTGCTTGGTTTTGGGGTTCATACCGTGCGGTGACCTCACCCAGTGACAGAAGGGGTAGCGAGGCACGCATCGTGTTGTTGCCTTCAAGGGTAAAAAGATGGGGTTTTCATCATTGGTTTTGAGATTATCCCTCTACATCATGTCATCTTGCTTACAACGTTACTCTGTTCGTCATGAACTCAATACACTAGATGCATATTGGATATCGGTCGATGTGTGGAGTAATAGTAGTACATGCAGAAAGTATCGGTCTACTTGTCTCGGACGTGATGCCTATAGGTATGATCATTGCCTTAGATATCGTCATGACTTTGCGCGGTTCTATCAATTGCTCGATTGTAATTTGTTCACCCACCGTAATACTTTCTATTTTGAGAGAAGCCTCTAGTGAATACTATGGCCCCCAGGGTCTACTCCACACCATATTTTCAGCCTTATACTTTTTACTTCGGTGCACTTTCCACCTTCAGATCTCACTTTGCAAACAATCTTGAAGGGATTGACAACCCCTTTGAAGCGTTGGGTGCAAGCTTGTTTGTGTTTGCGCACGTACTCTGGACTTGATGAGACCCTCCTTCTGGATCGATACCTTGGTTCTCAAACTGAGGGAAATACTTACTGCTCCTGTGCTGCATCACCCATTCCTCTTCAAGCGAAAAACCAACGCAAGCCAAGCCTCCGTCAACGTGTCAATTTTTGGCGCTGTTGTCTGTGGGACAGCAGAAGAATTTCTGGCGCCGTTGCCGGGGAAGATCAAGTCAAGAACTCATCCAAGTAGGTGTCGCAAACCCATCTCTTGAATTTACTTTGTTCGACAGTTGCCTCTCATTTTCCTCTCCCCCACTTCACCAATTTCCCTTTTTCGTTCGCCTTTTTCGCTTGCCTTTTTCGTTCGCCCTTTTCTTGCGCTTGCTTTCTGTTCGCTTGTGTGCTATGTGCCTTCAATATGCTTGCATTTTTGCTTACTGAAAATCTATTGATATGGATCCTCGTCCACTAGCTAATCTCTTTAAGAGATCCAATTATGTTGAACCAATTGCTAGTGAGTTGAGTTAACTTGACTTTCTCTATGGAGTTTTGCTTGAGATGCGTGAATCTGAAAATCGTGATGAAGAAACTTATGAAGTGATTCATGAGGGATCCTTGAATGAAAAGCATGATTGCAATAGTTTCACTATGAATCCTATTAGTGACAATCATGCTAACAATATGCAAAACCCTAAGCTTGGGAATGCTAGTTTTGCTTTTTCCACTACTTGTTGCAATGATATTTGCAATATTATTGAAAGTGGGTTTGGAGAAGTCATGACTTTAGTAGATGATAATCCCACTATTTTTAAAGAGCGTCAGCTTTGCATGCATGTGGATCATGAAAAGAATATCCTATGTGAGAGTTACATTGTTGAATTCGAATATGATTCCACATGTAATTATTATGAGAGAGGAAAATATGATCGTAGAAACTTTCATATCACTAAGTCACCTATCGTTATGTTGAGATTGCTCTTGTCTCTTTCTTATTCCTTGCATTTGGTAGTTATTGCTTGTATTGATAATTTCTTTTCCTATAAAATTCCTATGCATAGGAAGTATGTTAGAATTAGATATGTTTGCCTTATGCCTAGCTAAAGGCATTAAACAATAGCGCTTGTTGGGAGGCGACCCAATGAATTTATCTTTGCTTTTTGCTTTCTGTTTTGTTGTGTCCGCACCATCATAATTCTGTTATGATTGTGTCTTTTGTGTTTCTTTTTGTGTTTGAGCCAAGAAAAACCTTTATGACTAGTCTTGGTGATGATTGTTTGATCCTGCTGGAAAAAGACACAAACTTTTCGCTCACGAGATGATTTTTCATTTTTATTCAGAAATATATTTTGAGTTTATTCTTTTTGCTTATGGTTTATATGCCTTTTCCCCAGGCCGTCGTAATTGTTCAGATTTTTTGAGGTACCATAAGTATACAAAGTATACAGATTGCTACAGACTGGTCTGTTTTTGACAGATTCTGGTTTTGTTGAGTTGGTTGCCTGTTTTGATGAAACTATGGTTAATATCGGGGGTTACTAGCCATGGAAAAGTGAGAATACAGTAGCCCAACACCAATATAGATGGAATTCAAGTTTTCTACAGTACCAAAAGAGGTGGTAGTTTGTTTTCTTGTGCTAATGTTATCACGAGTTTCTGTTTAAGTTTTGTGTTGTGAAGTTTTCAAGTTTTGGGTGATGTTCGCATGGACAAAGAGATAAGGAGTGGAAAGAGCTCAAGCTTGGGGATACCCAAGGCATCCCAAGCCAAATTCAAGGACACCAAAAAGACTAAGATTGGGGATGCCCCGGGAAGGCATCCCCTCTTTCGTCTTCAATCCATCGGTAACATTACTTGGAGATATATTTTTATTCACCACATGATATGTGTTTTGCTTGGAGCGTCTTGTATCGTAGGAGTCTTTTCTTTTTTTTCTTGTGTCACAATAATCCTTGCTGCACAACTTTTTGAGAGAGAGATACATGCACTCATCGTGATTTTGCTAGAATGCTCATAGTGCTTCACTTATATCTTTTGAGCTAGATACTTTTGCTCTATGTGCTTCACTTATATCTTTTAGAGCACGACGGTGCATGACTTGGTAGTTGGATTATGCTATGAAGGTAGTCCCGAATGTGATAGGTACTCAAAGAGGATACAAAAACCTCCATCTTCATGTGCATTGAGTAGAAAGACAAGTCTTGATTCTTCTCAATTAGTTTTGAGACGTGGATTCGGTAATATTAAGAGTTATGTTAGTAGGGTGTTGTGAATCTAGAAATACTTGTGTTGAAGTTAGTTATTCCCGTAGCATGCACGTATGGTGAACCGCTATGTTAGGAAGTCGGAGCATAATTGATCTATTGATTGTCATCCTTTGTGTTGAGGTCGGGGTCGCGCGATGGTTAACACCTACCAACCCTTCCCCTAGGAGTATGCGTTTAGCACTCTGTTTCGATTACTAATAAAAACTTTCGCAACAAGTATGTGATTTCTTCATGACTAATGTGAGTCCATGGTATAGATGCACTTTCACCTTCCACCATTGCTAGCCTCTCTAGTGCCGCGCAACTCTCGCCGGTGCACAAACCCACCATATGCCTTCCTCAAAACAGCCACCATACCTACCTACTATGGCATCTTCATAGCCATTCTGAGATATATTGCCATGCAACTCCCACCGTTCCGTCATATGACTTGTGCCGTCACTCTCATATTGCCATTGCATGATCGTAAGATATCTAGCGAGATGTTTCAACGTCATACGCCATGCTAGATCATTGCACATCCCGGTACACTGCCGGAGGCATGTACTATAGAGTCATCATCATTTTGAGCTCTGAGTAAATAAAAGTGTGATTATCATCATTATTAGAGCATTGTTCCATGTGAGGAAATAAAAAAAAGAGGCCAAAGAGCCCAAAAATAAAAAAAAGGGAGAAAAAAGAGGCCTAAGAGCCCAAATAAAAAAAAGAGAAAAGAGAGAAAAAGAGAGAAGGGACAATTCTACTATCTTTTTGCACACTTGTGCTCCATAATAGCACCATCTTCTTCATGATTGAAATCTTCTTGCTTTGTCACTACCATATTCTGGTGGGAATCTTCATTATATAACTTGGCTTGTATATTCCAATGATGGGCGTCCTCAAAATTGCCCTAGGTCTTCGTGAGCAAGGAAGTTGGATGCACACCAACTAGTTTTTCCTTTGAGCTTTCACATACTTGTAGCTCTAGTGCATATCTTATATCGCAATCCCTACTCATTCACATTGATATCTATTAATGGGCACCTCCATAGCCTTTTGATACGCCGAGTCAATGTGACCATCTCCTCCTTTTTGTCTCACAACCACCACCACACTCTATTCCACCTATAGTGCTATATCCATGGCTCACGCTCATGTATTGCGTGATAGTTATACAAAGTTCGAGAAATTAAGGGTGCGAAAACAATTACTTGGCCAATACCTGGGTTGTGCATTATTTACATTAGTTGTGTGAGGATGATGGAGCATAGTCAGACTATATGATTTTGTAGGGATAACTTTCCTTGGCCTTGTTATTTTCAAAGTTCATGATTACTTTGCTAGTTTGCTTGAAGTATTATTGTTTTCATGTCAATAGCAAACTATTTTTTTGAATCTTACGGATCTGAACATTCATGTCACGTGAAAGAAGTTGGAAAGGAAAACTATGCTAGGTAGCATTCCACATCAAAAATTCATTCTTTTTCACTTCCCAACTCGAGGACGAGCATGAGTTAAGCTTGGGGATGCTTGATACGTCTCCAACGTATCTGTAATTTTTGATGGTTTCATGCTATTATCTTGTCAAACTTTGGATGTTTTGTATGCCTTATTTATATTTTTTGGGACTAACTTATTAACTCAGTGCCAAGTGTCAGTTCCTGTTTTTTCCATGTTTTTGACCCCTTTCAGAGGAGATTTTGAAACGGAGTCCAAACGGAATAAAATCCCCGAAAGGAATTTTTCCGTAACGGAAGAAGATCAGGAAGCTTGAGAGCCAAGGCAGGGGAGCCCCATGGTCCCCACAAGCCCTCACCCCGCGGCCAGGGGGAGGCCGCGGGCCACAGGCTTGTGGGCCCCCTGGACGCCCTTTGCCCTATGGGTTGCCCCTATATATTCCCTAAAAATCCCAAAAAAAATCAAGAGATCATCAAAAGTACTTTTCCGTCGCCGCAAGCTTCTGTCGCCGCAAGATCCCATGTGGGGCACGTTCTGGTGCCCTGCCGGAGGGGGGATTCGGACAAGGAGGGCTTCTTCATCAACACCATGACTTCTCCGATGATGCGTGAGGAGTTCACCATAGACCTACGGGTCCATAGCTAGTAACTAGATGGCTTCTTCTCTCTCTTGGATCATCAATACAAATTTCTCCATGATCTTCATGGAGATCTATCCGATGTAACTTTCTTCTGCGGTGTGTTTGTCGAGATCGGATGAATTGTGGATTTATGATCAGATTATCTGTGAATCTTATTTTAGTTTCTTTTGATCTCTCTTACGCATGATTTCATATCCTTGTAATTCTCTTCGATTTGTGGGTTTTGTCTGGCCAACTAGATCTATGATTCTTGCAATGGGAGAAGTGCTTGGTTTTGGGGTTCATACCGTGCGGTGACCTCACCCAGTGACAGAAGGGGTAGCGAGGCACGCATCATGTTGTTGCCATCAAGGGTAAAAAGATGGGGTTTTCATCATTGGTTTGAGATTATCCCTCTACATCATGTCATCTTGCTTAAAGCGTTACTCTTTTCGTCATGAACTCAATACACTAGATGCATGCTGGATAGCGGTCGATGTGTGGAGTAATAGTAGTAGATGCAGAAATATCGGTCTACTTGTTTTGGACGTGATGCCTATATGTATGATCATTGCCTTAGATATCGTCATGACTTTGCGCGGTTCTATCAATTGCTCGACAGTAATTTGTTCATCCACCGTAATACTTGCTGTTTTGAGAGAAGCCTCTAGTGAACACTATGGCCCCCAGGGTCTACTCCACACCATATTTTCAGCCTTATACTTTTTACTTTGTTGCACTTTCCACCTTCAGATCTCACTTTGCAAACAATCTTGAAGGGATTGACAACCCCTTTGAAGCGTTGGGTGCAAGCTTGTTTGTGTTTGCGCAGGTACTCTGGACTTGACGAGACCCTCCTTCTGGATTGATACCTTGGTTCTCAAACTGAGGGAAATACTTACTGCTCCTGTGCTGCATCACCCTTTCCTCTTCAAGGGAAAAACTAACGCAAGCCTAGCCTCCGTCAACGTGTCAATTTCTGGCGCTGTTGTCTGTGGGGTAGCAGAAGAATTTCTGGCGCCGTTGCCGGGGAGGATCAAGTCAAGAACTCATCCAAGTAGGTGTCGCAAACTCATCTCTTGCATTTACTTTGTTTGCCAGTTGCCTCTCATTTTCCTCTCCCCCACTTCACCAATTTGCGTTTTTTGTTCGCCTTTTTCGCTTGCCGTTTTCGTTCGCCCTTTTCTTTCGCTTGCTTTCTGTTCGCTTGTGTGCTATGTGCCTTCAATATGCTTGCATTTTCTGTTGGAATTCTGCCCTAGAGGCAATAATAAATATAGTTATTTTTATAATTCCTGTATGAAGATAATCGTTTATTATCCATGCTATAATTGTATTGAATGAAGACTTATATACATATGTGGATACATAGACAAAACACTGTCCCTAGCAAGCCTCTAGTTGGCTAGCCAGTTGATCAAAGATAGTCAGGGTCTTCTGATTATGAACAAGGTGTTGTTGCTTGATAACTGGATCACGTCATTAGGAGAATCACGTGATGGACTAGACCCAAACTAATAGACGTAGCATGTTGATCGTGTCATTTTGTTGCTACTCTTTTCTGCGTGTCAAGTATTTGTTCCTATGACCATGAGATCATATAACTCACTGACACCGGAGGAATGCTTGGTGTGTATCAAACGGCGCAACGTAACTGGGTGACTATAAAGATGCTCTACAGGTATCTCCGAAGGTGTTCGTTGAGTTAGTATGGATCGAGACTGGGATTTGTCACTCCGTGTGACGGAGAGGTATCTCGGGGCCCACTCGGTAATACAACATCACAAACAAGCCTTGCAAGCAGTGTGACTTAGTGTAAGTTGCGGGATCTTGTATTACGGAACGAGTAAAGAGACTTGCCGGTAAACGAGATTGAAATAGGTATGCGGATACTGACGATCGAATCTCGGGCAAGTAACATACCGAAGGACAAAGGGAATGACATATGGGATTATATGAATCCTTGGCACTGAGGTTCAAACGAAATGATCTTCGTAGAATATGTGGGATCCAATATGGGCATCCAGGTCCCGCTATTGGATATTGACCGAGGAGTCACTCGGGTCATGTCTACATAGTTCTCGAACCCGCAGGGTCTGCACACTTAAGGTTCGACGTTGTTTTATGCGTATTTGAGTTATATGGTTGGTTACCGAATGTTTTTCTGAGTTCTGGATGAGATCACGGACGTCACGAGGGTTTCCGGAGTGGTCCGGAAACGAATATTGATATATAGGATGACCTCATTTGATTACCGGAAGGTTTTCGGAGATACCGTGAATGTACCGGGAATGACGAATGGGTTCCGGGTGTTCACCGGGGGGGGGGGGGCAACCCACCCCGGGGAAGCCCATAGGCCTTGGGGGTGGCGCACCAGCCCTTAGTGGGCTGGTGGGACAGCCCAAGAAGGCCCTATGCGCCATAGGAAGAAAATCAAAGAGAAAAGAAAGAAAAAAAAACAGGAGGTGGGAAAAGGGGGAAGGACTCCTCCTTCCAAACCTAGTTGGACTCGGTTTGGAAGGGGAGGGTTGCCCCCCTTGGCTCGGCCGAACCCCTTGGGGGTCCTTGGACCCCCAAGGCAAGGCTCCCCCTCTTCCCCCTATATATACAGAGGTTTTAGGGCTGATTTGAGACAACTTTGCCACAGCAGCCCGACCACATATCTCCACGGTTTTACCTCTAGATCGCGTTTCTGCGTAGCTCGGGCGGAGCCCTGCTGAGATTAGATCACCACCAACCTCCGGAGCATCGTCACGCTGCCGGAGAACTCATCTACCTCTTCGTTTCTCTTGCTGGATCAAGAAGGCCGAGATCATCGTCGAGCTGTACGTGTGCTGAACGCGGAGGTGCCGTCCGTTCGGCACTAGATCGCGGGACGGTTCGCGGGGCGGATCGAGGGACGTGAGGACGTTCCACTACATCAACCGTGTTCACTAACGCTTCTGCCGTGCGATCTACAAGGGTACGTAGATCGAATATCCCGTCTCGTAGATGGACATCACCATGATAGGTCTTCGTGCGCGTAGGAAATTTTTTGTTTCCCATGCGACGTTCCCCAACAGTGGTTTCATCGCTACGAGTAACCCCGTTGCTCAAAGATGACTGACAAGTGTCAGTTTCTCCAACTTTAGTTGAATCGGATTTGACCGAGGAGGTCCTTGGATGAGGTTAAATAGCAACTCATATATCTCCGTTGTGGTGTTTGCGTAAGTAAGATGCGATCCTACTAGATACCCATGGTCACCACGTAAAACATGCAACAACAAAATTAGAGGACGTCTAACTTGTTTTTGCAGGGTATGCTTGTGATATGATATGGCCAATGATGTGATGTGATATATTGGATGTATGAGATGATCATGTTGTAATAGATAATATTGACTTGCACGTCGATGGTACGGAAACCGGCAGGAGCCATAGGGTTGTCTTTATACTAACGTTTGTGCTTGCAGATGCGTTTACTATTTTGCTAGGATGTAGCTTTAGTAGTAATAGCATGAGTAGCACGACAACCCCAATGGCGACACGTTGATGGAGATCATGGTGTGGCGCCGGTGACAAGAAGATCGTGCCGGTGCTTTTGTGATGGAGATCAAGGAGCACGTGATGATGGCCATATCATGCACTTATGAATTGCATGTGATGTTAATCCTTTTATGCACCTTATTTTGCTTAGAACAACGGTAGCATTATGAGGTGATCTCTCACTAAAATTTCAAGACGAAATTGTGTTCTCCCCGACTGTGCACCGTTGCTACAGTTCATCGTTTCGAGACACCACGGGATGATCGGGTGTGATAGACTCAACGTTCACATACAACGGGTGCAAAACAGTTGCGCACGCGGAACACTCGGGTTAAGCTTGACGAGCCTAGCATGTGCAGACATGGCCTCGGAACACATGAGACCGAAAGGTCGATCATGAATCATATAGATGATATGATTAGCATAGGGATGCTTACCACTGAAACTATACTCAACTCACGTGAAGATCGGACTTGAGCTAGTGTAAGTGGATCATGAACCACTCAAATGACCAAAGATATGTACTTTTTGAGTGGGAGTTTAGTGAGTAATTTGATTAAGTTAAACTCTAATTATCTTGAACATAGTCTAAGTCCACTTTGAATATATTTGTGTTGTAGATCATGGCTCACACGACTGTCACCCTGAATTTTAATACGTTCCTAGAGAAAGCTAAGTTGAAAGATGATGGAAGCAACTTTGTAGACTGGGCTCGTAATCTTAAGCTAATCTTACAAGCTGGGAAGAAGGAATATGTCCTTAATGCTGCGCTAGGAGATGAACCACCCTCTACGGCTGACCAGGATGTTAAGAACGCTTGGTTAACACGTAAGGAGGACTACTCAGTAGTTCAATGTGTAGTCTTGTATGGCTTAGAACCGGGACTTCAACGTCGCTTTGAGCGTCAAGGAGCATTTGAGATGTTCCAGGAGTTGAAGTTCATCTTTCAGAAGGACGCCCGGATCGAGAGGTATGAGACCTCCGATAAATTCTATGCTTGCAAGATGGAGGAGAACTCGTCTGTCAGTGAACATGTGCTCAAAATGTCTGGGTACTCAAACCGTCTAGCTGAGCTGGGGATAGAACTCCCGCAAGAGGCTATCACTCACAGAATCCTTCAATCACTGCCGCCAAGCTATAAAGGCTTTGTGTTGAACTACAACATGCAAGGGATGAACAAGTCACCCGACGAGTTGTTTGCGATGCTGAAAGTCGCAGATCCTGAACTCCGTAAAGAGCATCAAGTGTTGATGGTGAACAAGACCACTAGTTTCAAGAGAAACGACAAAGGCAAGAAGGGTAATTCAAAGAAGAGCGGCAAGCCTGTTGCCAATCCGACGAAGAAACCCAAAGCTGGACCTAAGCCTGAAACAGAGTGTTACTATTGCAAGGGTATGGGTCACTGTAAGCGCAACTGCCCCAAGTATCTGGCTGATAAGAAGGCGGCCAAAGAAAAATCAGGTATATTTGATATACATGTTATTGATGTGTACTTAACCGGCTCTCGTAGTAGTGCCTGGGTATTCGATACCGGTTCTGTTGCTCATATTTGCAACTCGAAACAGGAACTGCGGAATAGACGAAGGCTGGCGAAAGATGAAGTGACGATGCGCGTAGGAAATGGTTCCAAGGTTGATGCAATCGCCGTCGGCACAGTTTCACTTCAATTACCATCAGGATTAGTTATGAACTTGAATCATTGTTATTTAGTGCCTGCGTTGAGCATGAACATTATATCTGGATCTTGTTTATTGCGAGACGGTTACTCTTTTAAGTCAGAGAATAATGGTTGTTCTATTTCTATGAGTAACATCTTTTATGGTCATGCACCCAATGTGAGAGGATTGTTCATATTGAATCTTGATAGTGATACACACATACATAACATTGAGACCAAAAGAGTTAGAGTTAACAATGATAGTGCCATATTTTTATGGCACTGCCGCTTAGGTCATATTGGTGTAAAGCGCATGAAGAAACTCCATGCCGATGGACTTTTGGACTCACTTGACTTTGATTCACTTGACACGTGCGAACCATGCCTCATGGGCAAGATGACTAAAACTCCGTTCTCCGAAACAATGGAGCGTGCAAGTGACTTGTTGGAAATCATACATACCGATGTGTGCGGTCCGATGAGCGTAGAGGCACGCGGCGGATATAGTTATTTTCTCACCTTCACTGACGATTTGAGTAGATATGGTTATGTCTACTTGATGAAGCACAAGTCTGAAACATTTGAAAAGTTCAAGTAATTTCAGAGTGAAGTTGAAAATCATCGTAACAAGAAGATCAAGTTCCTACGGTCTGATCGTGGGGGTGAATATCTGAGTTTCGAGTTTGGTGCTCACTTAAGACAATGTGGAATTGTTTCATAGTTGACACCGCCTGGAACACCACAGCGTAATGGTGTGTCCGAACGTCGTAATCGTACTTTATTAGAGATGGTGCATTCTCTGATGTCTCTTACCAATTTGTCGTTATCGTTTTGGGGTTATGCATTGGAAACAGCTGCATTCACTTTAAATAGGGCAACATAAAAATCCGTTGAGACGACACCATACGAACTGTGGTATGGCAAAAGGCCAAAGTTGTCGTTTCTTAAAGTTTGGGGATGTGATGCTTATGTCAAAAAGCTTCAGCCTGAAAAGCTGGAATCCAAAGCGGAAAAGTGCATCGTCATAGGTTACCCAAAAGAGACAGTTGGGTACACCTTCTATCTCAAATCCGAGGGCAAAGTGTTTGTTGCTAAAAACAGAGCTTTTCTCGGAAGGAGTTTCTCTCGAGAGAATTGAGTGGGAGGAAGATAGAACTTGATGAGGTTGTCGAACCTCTCATCCCTCTAGATGGTGGCGCAGGGCAAGGGGAAACCTCTGACATTGCAATGCCGGTTGAGGAGGAAGTTAATGATGATGATCATGAAACTCCAGTTCAAGTTTTTGTCGAACCACGCAGGTCGACGAGACCACGTGCTGCTCCAGAGTGGTACGGTAATCCCGTTTTGTCAATCATGTTGTTAGACAACAATGAACCTGCAAGTTATGAAGAAGCAATGGTGGGCCCAGATTCCAACAAATTGCTAGAAGCCATGAAGTCCGAGATAGGATCCATGTATGAGAATAAAGTGTGGACTTTGGAAGTACTACCTGAGGGCCGCAAGGCTATTCAGAACAAATGGATCTTTAAGAGGAAGACGGACGCTGACGGCAATGTGACCGTTTATAAAGCTCGACTTGTGGCAAAGGGGTTTTCACAAGTTCAAGGAGTTGACTACGATGAGACATTCTCACCCGTAGCGATGCTTAAGTCCGTCAGAATCATGTTAGCAATAGCTGCATTTTTCGATTATGAAATCTGGCAGATGGATGTCAAAATGGCGTTCCTTAACGGTTTCCTCAAGGAAGAGTTGTATATGATGCAACCCGAAGGTTTTGTCGATCCTAACAATGCTAACAAGGTGTGCAAGCTCCAGCGATCCATTTATGGGCTGGTGCAAGCATCTCGGAGTTGGAACAAACGCTTTGATGAGGTGATCAAAGCATTTGGGTTTATACAAGTGGTTGGAGAATCTTGTATTTACAAGAAAGTGAGTGGGAGCTCTGTGGTTTTTCTAATATTATAGGTGGATGACATATTGCTGATTGGGAACAACGTAGAGTTTTTGGAGAGCATAAAGGATTACTTGAATAAAAGTTTCTCTATGAAGGACCTAGGAGAAGCTGCTTACATTCTGGGCATTAAGATCTACAGGGATAGATCGAAACGCCTCATAGGACTTTCACAAAGCACATACCTTGATAAAGTTTTGAAGAGGTTCAAAATGGAACAGTCCAAGAAAGGGTTCTTGCCAGTTTTACAAGGTACGAGATTGAGTAAGACTCAGTGCCCAGCAACTGATGAGGATAGAGAGCATATGAGCACCGTCCCCTATGCTTCAGCCATACGTTCTATCATGTATGCAATGTTGTGCACTAGACCGGACGTTAGCTTGGCCATAAGTATGGCAGGCAGGTTCCAGAGTAATCTAGGAGTGGATCACTGGACGGCGGTCAAGAATATCCTGAAGTACCTGAAAAGGACTAAGGAGATGTTTCTCGTGTATGGAGGTGACGAAGAGCTCGCCGTAAAGGGTTACGTCGATGCAAGCTTTGACACAGATCCGGACGACTCTAAGTCGCAGACCGGATACATATTTCTTCTTAATGGGTTGCCGTATGCTGGTGCAGTTCCAAGCAAAGCGTCGTAGCAGATTCTACATGTGAAGCGGAGTACATGGCTGCCTCGGAGGCGGCTAAGGAGGGTGTCTGGATGAAGCGGTTCATGACGGATCTTGGAGTAGTGCCAAGCGCACTGAATCCAATAACCTTATTCTGTGACAACACGGGTGCCATTGCCCTAGCAAAGGAACCACGGTTTCACAAGAAGTCCAGACACATCAAACGACGCTTCAACCTCATCCGCGACTACGTCGAAGGGGAGGACGTAAATATATGCAAAGTGCACACGGATCTGAATGTAGCAGACCCGCTGACTAAACCTCTTCCACGGGAAAGCATGATCAACACCAGAACTGTATGGGCGTTAGATTTATTACAATGTAATTCGCATGATGATGTGAGGGCTAGATTATTGACTCTGGTGCAAGTAGGAGACTGTTGGAATTCTGCCCTAGAGGCAATAATAAATATAGTTATTATTATAATTCCTGTATCGAGATAATCGTTTATTATCCATGCTATAATTGTATTGAATGAAGACTTATATACATGTGTGGATACATAGACAAAACACTGTCCCTAGCAAGCCTCTAGTTGGCTAGCCAGTTGATCAAAGATAGTCAGGGTCTTCTGATTATGAACAAGGTGTTGTTGCTTGATAACTGGATCACGTCATTAGGAGAATCACGTGATGGACTAGACCCAAACTAATAGACGTAGCATGTTGATCGTGTCATTTTGTTGCTACTCTTTTCTGCGTGTCAAGTATTTGTTCCTATGACCATGAGATCATATAACTCACTGACACCGGAGGAATGCTTTGTGTGTATCAAACGTCGGGACGTAACTGGGTGACTATAAAGATGCTCTACAGGTATCTCCGAAGGTGTTCGTTGAGTTAGTATGGATCGAGACTGGGATTTGTCACTCCGTGTGACGGAGAGGTATCTCGGGGCCCACTCGGTAATACAACATCACACACAAGCCTTGCAAGCAATGTGACTTAGTGTAAGTTGCGGGATCTTGTATTACGGAACGAGTAAAGAGACTTGCCTGTAAACGAGATTGAAATAGGTATGCGGATACTGACGATCGAATCTCGGGCAAGTAACATACCGAAGGACAAAGGGAATGACATACGGGATTATATCAATCGTTGGCACTGAGGTTCAAATGATAAGATCTTCGTAGAATATGTGGGATCCAATATGGGCATCCAGGTCCCGCTATTGGATATTGACCGAGGAGTCACTCGGGTCATGTCTACATAGTTCTCGAACCCGCAGGGTCTGCACACTTAAGGTTCGACGTTGTTTTATGCGTATTTGAGTTATATGGTTGGTTACCGAATGTTGTTTGGAGTCCCGGATGAGATCACGGACGTCACGAGGGTTTCCAGAATGGTCCGGAAACGAAGATTGATATATAGGATGACCTCATTTGATTACCGGATGGTTTTCGGAGTTACCGAGAATGTACCGGGAATGACGAATGGGTTCCGGGTGTTCACCGGGGGGGGGGGGGGCAACCCACCCCGGGGAAGCCCATATGCCTTGGGGGTGGCGCACCAGCCCTTAGTGGACTGGTGGGACAGCCCAAGAAGGCCCTATGCGCCATAGGAAGAAAATCAAAGAGAAAAGAAAGAAAAAAAAGAGGAGGTGGGAAAAGGGGGAAGGACTCCTCCTTCCAAACCTAGTTGGACTCGGTTTGGAAGGGGAGGGTTGCCCCCCTTGGCTCGGCCGAACCCCTTGGGGGTCCTTGGACCCCACGGCAAGGCTCCCCCTCTTCCCCCTATATATACGGAGGTTTTAGGGCTGATTTGAGACAACTTTGCCATGGCAGCCCGACCACATATCTCCACGGTTTTACGTCTAGATCGCGTTTCTGCGAAGCTCGGGCGGAGCCCTGCTGAGATTAGATCACCACCAACCTCCGGAGCGCCGTCATGCTGCCGGAGAACTCATCTACCTCTCCGTCTCTCTTGTTGGATCAAGAACGCCGAGATCATCGTCGAGCTCTAAGTGTGCTGAACGCGGAGGTGCCGTCCGTTCGGCACTAGATCGTGGGACTGATCGCGGGACGGTTCACGGGGCGGATCGAGGGACGTGAGGACGTTCCACTACATCAACCGCGTTCACTAACGCTTCTGCTGTGCGATCTACAAGGGTACGTATATCGAATATCCCCTCTCGTAGATGGACATCACCATGATAGGTCTTCGTGCGCGTAGGAAATTTTTTGTTTCCCATGCGACGTTCCCCAACATTTTCGCTTGCTAAAAATCTATTGATATGGATCCTCATCCACTAGCTAATCTCTTTAAGAGATCGAATTATGTTGAACCAATTGCTAGTGAGTTGAGTGCACTTGACTTTCTCTATGGAGTTTAGCTTGAGATGCATGAATCTGAAAATCGTGATGAAGAAACTTATGAAGTGATTCACGAGGGCTCCCTGAATGAAAAGCATGAGTGCAATGGTTTCACTATGAATCCTATTAGTGACAATTATGCTAAAAATATGCAAAACCCTAAGCTTGGGGATGCTAGTTTTGCTTTGTCCACTACTTGTTGCAATGATATTTGCAATATTATTGAAAGTGGGTTTGGAGAAGTCATGACTTTAGTTGATGATAATCCCACTATTTTTAAAGAGCGTCAACTTTGAATGCATGTGGATCATGAAAAGAATATCCTATGTGATAGTTACATTGTTGAATTCGAATATGATTCCACATGTAATTATTATGAGAGAGGAAAATATGATGGTAGAAAGTTTCATATCACTAAGTCACCTCTCGTTATGTTGAGATTGCTCTTGTCTCTTTCTTCTTCCTTGCATTTGGTAGTTATTGCTTGTATTGATAATTTGTTTTCCTATAAAATGCCTATGCATAGGAAGTATGTTAGACTTAGTTATGTTTGCCTTATGCCTAGCTAAGGGCATTAAACAATAGCGCTTGTTGGGAGGCGACCCAATGAATTTATCTTTGCTTTTTTGCTTTCTATTTTGTTGCGTCCGCACCATCATAATTCTGTTATGATTGTGTCTTTTGTGTTTCTTTTTGTGTTTGAGCCAAGCAAAACCTTTATGACTAGTCTTGGTGATGGTTGTTTGATCCTGCTAGAAAAAGACAGAAACTTTTCGCTCACGAGATGATTTTTCAGTTTTATTAAGAAAGATATTTTGAGTTGATTCTTTTTGCTGCTGGTTTATATGCCTTTTTCCCAGACCGTCGTAATTGTTCAGATTTTTTGATGTACCAGAAGTATACGAAGTATACAGATTTCTACAGACTGGTCTGTTTTTGACAGATTCTGTTTTTTGTTGAGTTGGTTGCTTGTTTTGATGAAACTATGGTTAGTATCGGGGGGTACTTGCCATGGAAAAGTGAGAATACAGTAGCCCAACACCAATATAGATGGAATTCAAGTTTTCTACAGTACCGAAAGAGGTGGTAGTTTGTTTTCTTGTGCTAATGTTATCACGAGTTCCTGTTTATGTTTTGTGTTGTGAAGTTTTCAAGTTTTGGGTGATGTTCTCATGGACAAAGAGATAAGGAGTGGAAAGAGCTCAAGCTTGGGGATACCCAAGGCATCCCAAGCCAAATTCAAGGACACCAAAAAGACTAAGCTTGGGGATGCCCCGGGAAGGCATCCCCTCTTTCGTCTTCAATCCAGCAGTAACATTACTTGGAGCTATATTTTTATTCACCACATGATATGTGTTTTGCTTGGAGCGTCTTGTATCGTAGGAGTATTTTCTTTTTGTTGTGTCACAATCATCCTTGCTGCACACCTTTTTGAGAGAGAGATACATGCACTCATCGTGATTTTGCTAGAATGCTCATAGTGCTTCACTTATATCTTTTGAGCTAGATACTTTTGCTCTATGTGCTTCACTTATATCTTTTAGAGCACGACGGTACGTGACTTGGTAGTTGGATTATGCTATGAAGGTAGTCCCAAATGTGATAGGTACCCAAAGAGGATACAAAAACCTCCATCTTCATGTGCATTGAGTAGAAAGAGAAGTCTTGATTCCTCTCAGTTAGTTTTGAGACGTGGATTCGGTAATATTAAGAGTTATGTTAGTAGGGTGTTGTGAATCTAGAAATACTTGTGTTGAAGTTAGTGATTCCCATAGCATGCACGTATGGTGAACCGCTATGTTAGGAAGTCGGAGCATAATTGATCTATTGATTGTCATCCTTTGTGTTGAGGTCGGGAGCGCGCGATGGTTAACACCTACCAACCCTTCCCCTAGGAGTATGCGTTTAGCACTCTGTTTTGATTACTAATAAAAACTTTCGCAACAAGTATGTGAGTTCTTCATGATTATGTGAGTCCATGGTATAGATGCACTTTCACCTTCCACCATTGCTAGCCTCTCTAGTGCCGCGCAACTCTCGCCGGTGCACAAACTCACCATATGCCTTCCTCAAAACAGCCACCATACCTACCTACTATGGCATCTTCATAGCCATTCCGAGATATATTGCCATGCAACTCCCACCGTTCCGTCTTAGGACTTGTGCCGTCACTCTCATATTTCCATTGCATGATCGTAAGATAGCTAGCAAGATGTTTCAACGTCATACGCCATGCTAGATCGTTGCACATCCCGGTACACTGCCGGAGGCATTTCCTATAGAGTCATCATCATTTTGAGCTATGAGTAAATAAAAGTGTGATGATCATCATTATTAGAGCATTGTTCCATGTGAGGAAATAAAAAAAGGCCAAAGAGCCCAAAAATAAAAAAAGGGAGAAAATAAAAAAAGAGAGGCCTAAGAGCCCAAATAAAAAAAGAGAAAAGAGAGAAAAAGAGAGAAGGGACAATGCTACTATCTTTTTCCACACTTGTGCTCCATAATAGCACCATGTTCTTCATGATTGAACGCTTCTTGCTTTGTCACTACCATATGCTAGTGGGAATCTTCATTATATAACTTGGCTTGTATATTCCAATGATGGGCTTCCTCCAAATTGCCCTAGGTCTTCGTGAGCAAGCAAGTTGGATGCACACCCACTAGTTTTTCCTTTGAGCTTTCACATACTTGTAGCTCTAGTGCATCTCTTGTATGGCAATCCCTACTTATTCACATTGATATCTATTAATGGGCACCTCCATAGCCTTTTGATACATCGAGTCAATGTGACCATCTCCTCCTTTTTGTCTCACAACCACCACCACACTCTATTCCACCTATAGTGCTATATCCATGGCTCACGCTCATGTATTGCGTGATAGTTATAAAAAGTTTGAGAAAGTAAGGGTGCGAAAACAATTACTTGGCCAATACCTGGGTTGTGCATTATTTACAATAGTTGTGTGAGGATGATTGAGCATAGTCAGACTATATGATTTTGTAGGGATAACTTTCCTTGGCCTTGTTATTTTGAAAGTTCATGATTACTTTGCTAGTTTGCTTGAAGTATAATTGTTTTCATGTCAATAGCAAACTATTGTTTTGAATCTTACGGATCTGAACATTCATGTCACGTGAAAGAAGTTGCAAAGGAAAACTATGCTAGGTAGCATTCCACATCAAAAATTCATTCTTTATCGCTTCCCTACTCGAGGACGAGCGGGAGTTAAGCTTGGGGATGCTTGATACGTCTCGAATGTATCTATAATTTTTGATGGTTTCATGCTATTATCTTGTCAAACTTTGGATGTTTTGTATGCCTTTTATATATTTTTTGGGACTAACTTATTAACTCAGTGCCAAGTGTCAGTTCCCGTTTTTTCCATGTTTTTGACCCCTTTCAGAGGAGATTTTGAAACGGAGTCCAAACGGAATAATATCCCCGAAAAGAATTTTTCCGTAACGAAAGAAGATGAGGAAGCTTGAGAGCCAAGGCAGGGGAGCCCCAGGGGCCCCACATGCCCTCACCCCACGGCAAGGGGGGAGGTCGTGACCCACAGGCTTGTGGGCCCCCTGGACGCCCTTTGCCCTAGGGATTGCGCCTATATATTCCCTAAAAATCCCAAAAAAAATCAAGAGATCATCGAAAGTACTTTTTCAGCCGCCGCAAGCTTCTGTCTCCGCAAGATCCCATCTGGGGCACGTTCTGGTGCCCTGCCGGAGGGGGGATTCGGACACGGAGGGCTTCTTCATCAACACCATGAATTCTCCGATGATGCGTGAGTAGTTCACGAGAGACCTACGGGTCCATAGCTAGTAACTAGATGGCTTCTTCTCTCTCTTGGATCTTCAATACAAAGTTCTCCATGATCTTCATGGAGATCTATCCGATGTAACTTTCTTTTGGGGTGTGTTTGTCGAGATCGGATGAATTGTGGATTTATGATCAGATTATCTATGAATTTTATTTGAGTTTCTTCTAATCTCTCTTATGCATGATTTCACATCCTTGTAATTCTCTTCGAGTTGTGGGTCTTGTGTCGCCAACTAGATCTATGATTCTTGCAATGGGAGAAGTGCTTGGTTTTGGGGTTCATACCGTACAGTGACCTCACCCACTGACAGAAGGGGTAGCAAGCCACGCATCGTGTTGTTGCCATCAAGGGTAAAAAGATGGGGTTTTCATCATTGGTTTGAGATTATCCCTCAACATCATGTCATCTTGCATTAGACATGAACTCAATACACTAGATGCATGCTGGATAGCGGTCGATGTGTGGAGTAATAGTAGTAGATGCAGAAAGTATCTGTCTACTTGTCTCGGACGTGATGCCTATATGTATGATCATTGCCTTAGATATCGTCATGACTTTGTGCGGTTCTATCTATTGCTCGACAGTAATTTGTTCACCCACCGTAATACTTGCTATTTTGAGAGAAGCCTCTAGTGAACACCATGGCCCCCAGGGTCTACTCCACACCATATTTTCAGCCTTATACTTTTTACTTCGTTGCACTTTCCGCCTTCACAACTCACTTTGCAAACAATCTTGAAGGGATTGACAACCCCTTTGAAGCGTTGGGTGCAAGCTTGTTTGTGTTTGCGGAGGTACTCTATACTTGACGAGACCCTCCTTCTGGATCGATACCTTGGTTCTCAAACTGAGGGAAATACTTACTGCTACTGTGCTGCATCACCCTTTCTTCTTCAAGGGAAAAACCAATGCAATCCCATCCTCCGTCAACGTGTCAATTTCTGGCACTGTTGTGTGTGGGATAGCATGGACGCAACAAAACAGAAAGCAAAAAAGCAAAGATAAATTCATTGGGTTGCCTCCCAACAAGCGCTATTGTTTAACGCCCTTAGCTAGGCATTGATATTTCCATGATGCTCACACAAAAGATATCAATCAGACACGAAGAGAGCATCATGAAACATGTGGCAAACATATCTAAGTCTAACATACTTCCTATGCATAGGCATTTTATAGGAAAACAGATTGTCAAGACAACCAATAGTTACCATATGCAAGGAAGAAGAAAGAGACAATATCAATCTCAACATAACGAGAGGTGATTTGGTAACATGAAAGTTTCTACCACAATATTTTCCTCTCTCATGGCAATTGCATGTGGGATCATAATCAAATTCAACAATATAGCTATCACAAAGGTATTCTTTTCATGATCCACATGCATGCAAAGTTGACGCTCTTCAAAAATAGTGGGATTATCATCAACTAAAGTCATGACTTCTCCAAACCCACTTACAATATTATTGCAAACATCATAATCATCATGAGGGTTAAACAAATTTTCAAGACCATAAGAAAAATTATCACCTGAATCACGATCATTGCAACAAGTAGTGGACATAGCAAAACTAGCATCCCCAAGCTTAGGGTTTTGCATATTTTTGGCATGATTGTCATTAATAGAATTTATAATGAAATCATTGTACGCATGCTTTTAATTCAAGGATCCCTCGTGAATCACTTCATAAATTTCTTCATCACGATTTTCAGATTCACGAATCTCAAGCAAAACTCAATAGAGAAAGTCAATTGCACTCAACTCACTAGCAATTGGTTTCACATAATTGGATCTCTTAATGAGATTAGAAAGTGGGTGAGGATCCAGATCAATAGATTTTCAGCAAGCGAAGATGCAAGCATATTGAAGGTACATAGCACACAAGCAAAGGAAAGGAAAACGAAAAAGGCAAATATTTTTGTAATTTTCTGTTTTTCAGAAGTGGGGGAGAGGAAAACGAGAGGCAAAAAAAGTAAATGCAAGAGATGAGTTTGCGACAGTTACTTGGATAAGCTTCACTTAGAACAATCCCCGGTGCGAGAAATTGACATGTTGACACGAGACTATTCTTGACTTGATCTTCCCCGGCAACGGCGCCAGAAATCCTTCTGCCGCCTCTTGAGCTTGCGTTGGTTTTCCCTTGAAGAGGAAAGGGTGATGCAGCATAGGAGCAGTAAGTATTTCCCTCAGTTTCAGAGCCAAGGTATCAATCCAGTAGGAGAATCAAGCCAAGTGTCCAGAGTACATGCGCAAACACAACGAGCTTGCACCCAACGCTATAAAGGGGTTGTCAATCCCTTAAAGATTGATTGCAAAGTGAGATCTGAAGGCAAAAAGTGCAACGAAGTAAAAAGTGTAAGGCCGAAAATATGATGTGAAGTAGACCCGGGGGCCATAGTGTTCACTAGAGGCTTCTCTCAAAATAGCAAATATTACGGTGGGTGAACAAATTACTATCGAGCAATTGATAGAACCGCACAAAGTCATGGCGATATCTAAGGCAATGATCACACATATAGGCATCACGTCCGAGACAAGTAGACCGATACTTTCTGCATCATCTACTATTACTCCACACATCGACCGCTATCCAACATGCATCTAGTGTATTGAGTTCAAGACGAACAGAGTAACGCCTTAAGCAAGAACACGATGCGTGCCTCGCTACCCCTTCTGTCACTAGGTGAGGTCAACGCACGGTATGAACCCAAAACCAAGCACTTCTCCCATTGCAAGAATCATAGATCAAGTTGGCCAAACAACACCCACAACTCGAAGAGAATTACAAGGATATGAAATCATGCATATAAGAGATCAGAAGAAACTTAAATAAGATTCATAGATAATCTGATCATAAATCCACAAGTCATCGGATCTCGACAAACACACCGCAAAACAAGATTACATCAGATAGATCTCCATGAAGATCATGGAGAACTTTGTATTGAAGATCCAAGAGAGAGAAGAAGCCTTCTAGCTACTAGCTATGGACCCGAAGGTCTATGGTGAACTACTCACGCATCATCAGAGAGGTGATGGTTTTGATGAAGAAGCCCTCCGTATCCGAATCCCCCCTCTGACAGGGCACCAGAACGTGCCCGAGATGGGATCTTGCGGAGACAGAAGCTTGCGGCGGCGGAAAAGTATTTTCGTGGATCTCTCGCGCAGTTTTGGATTTTTCATGAATTTATAGGCAGAAGAGGTAGGGCAGACGAGACACATGGGGCCCACAAGCCTGCTAGGCGCGCCCCTTGGCCGCGCCTAGGGGGCTTGTGGG
Source organism: Hordeum vulgare subsp. vulgare (assembly GCF_904849725.1). Taxonomy (NCBI): domain Eukaryota; kingdom Viridiplantae; phylum Streptophyta; class Magnoliopsida; order Poales; family Poaceae; genus Hordeum; species Hordeum vulgare. The sequence goes on along the minus strand of NC_058519.1, from coordinate 201,757,702 downwards.
GTCCCCTGGTGGCCTGTGCCTTGGTTCTCACGTCCCCTGCGTATCTTCTGTTTCGGAAAAAAATATTTTCGGAAGTTTTATTCCGTTTGGACACCGTTTAAAATCCTCCTCTGAAAAGGGTCAAAAACACGGAAAAAATAGGAACTGGCACTTGGCAGTGAGTTAATAAGTTAGTCCCAAAAAATATAAAAGGCATACAAAACATCCAAAGTTTGACAAGATAATAGCATGGAACCATCAAAAATTATAGATACGTTGGAGACGTATCAAAACACTCGGCGGCGGTCAAGAATATTCTGAAGTACGTGAAAAGGACTAAGGAAATGTTTCTCGTTTATGGGGGTGACGAAGAGCTCGTCGTAAAGGGTTACGTCGATGCAAGCTTTGACACTGATCCACGTGAATCTAAGTCACAAACCAGATATGTATATGTTCTTAACGGGGGTGCGGTAAGCTGGTGCAGTTCCAAGCAAAGTGTCGTAGCTGATTCTACATGCAAAGCGGAATACATAGCAGCCTCGGAGGCGGCAAAGGAGGGTGTTTGGATGAAGCAGATCATGACAGATCTTGGAGTTGTGCCGAGCGCACTAAATCCAATAACTATGTTATGTGACAACACTGGTGCCATTGCTTTGGCCAAGGAACCAAGGTTTCACAAGAGGACCAGACACATCCAACAACGCTTCAACCTCATCCGCGACTATGTGGAATAAGAGGACGTAAATATTTGCAAAGTGCGCACGGATCTGAATGTTGCAGATCCGCTGACTAAACCTCTACCATGAGCGAAGCATGAACAACACCAGAACTGTATGGGTGTTAGATTCATAACATTGTAAATCACATGAAGATGTGAGACTAGATTATTGACTCTAGTGCAACTGGGAGATTGTTGGAAATATGCCCTAGAGGCAATAATAAAATTTTTATTATTATATTTCCTGTTTCAAGATAATCATTTATTATCCATGCTATAACTGTATTGAATGGAAACATAAATGCATGGGTAGATATATAGACAAAACGGTGTCCCTAGTGAGTCTTGATGACCCACAAGTATAGGGGACCTATCGTAGTCCTTTCGATAAGTAAGAGTGTCGAACCCAACGAGGAGCAGAAGGATCTCACAAGTGGTTTTCAGCAAGGTAATCTCTGCAAGCACTGAAATTATCGATAACAAGTAGTTGTGTGGTGAGATGATTCGTAGCAAGTAGCAAGTAACAAAAGTAACAACGGTGCAACAAAGTGTCCCAATCCCTTTTGTGGCAAGGGACAAGCCTGGACAAAGTCTTATAGGAGGTAAAATGCTCCCGAGGACACATGTGAATTTCTGTCAAGCTAGTTTTCATCATGTTCATATGATTCGCGTTCGCTACTTTGATAGTTTGATATGTGGGTGGACCGGCGCTTGGGTACTGCCATTACTTGGACAAGCATCCCTCTTATGAATAACCCCTCTCGCAAGCATCCACAACTACGAAAGAAGAATTAAGACACAGTCTAACCATAGCATTAAACTAGTGGATCCAAAACAGCCCCTTACGAAGCAACGCATAAACTAGGGTTTAAGCTTCTGTCACTCTAGCAACCCATCATCTACTTATTACTTCCCAATGCCTTCCTCTAGGCCCAAATAATAGTGAAGTGTTATGTAGTCGACATTCACATAACACCACTAGAGGAAAAACAACATACAACACATCAAATTATCGAACGAATACGAAATTCACATGACTACTTATAGCATGACTTATCCCATGTCCTCAGGAACAAAAGTAACTACTCATAAAGCATAATCATATTCATGAACAGAGAGGTAATGAGTAGCATCAAAGATCTAAACATATAATCTTCCACCAAGTAATCCAACTAGCATCAACTACAAAGAGTAATTAATACTAATAGCAACCTTACAAGTACCAATCGTAGTCGCGAGACGGAGATTGGTTACAAGAGATGAACTAGGGTTTGGAGATGAGATGGTGCTGGTGAAGATGTTGATGGCGATGAGTCCCCTCCGATGAGAGGAGTGTTGGTGATGATGATGGCGGCGATTTCCCCCTCCGAGAGGGAAGTTTCCCCGGCAAGATCGTCCTGCTGGAGCTCTAGATTGGTTCTACTCAAGTTCTGCCTCGTGGCGGCGGGGAACCTCCGAAAAGCCTCTTCTTCATTTTTTCTGGAACGAAACCCTTCTTGTAGCAAAAGGGGGGAGCCAGAGGGCCAAGTGGGAGCCCACAAGACCCCTATGTGCGGCCAGGGGGAAGGCCGCGCCTAGCAGGCTTGTGGCCTCCTGCTGGCGCCCCTGTGGTACTTCTTCGGGCCAATATTTTTTATAAATCCAAAAAAATCCACGTTGATTTTCACGGCTTTTGGAGTTGCGCAGAATAGGTATCTCAAACTTGCTCCTTTTTCAGGCCAGAATTCCAGCCGTCGGCATTCTCCCTCTTCATGTAAACCTTGCAAAATAAGAGAGAAAAGGCATAAGTATTGTACCGTGAAGTGTAATAACAGCCCATAAAGCGATAAATATCAACATGAAAGCATGATGCAAAATGGACGTATCAACTCCCCCAAGCTTAGACCTCGCTTGTCCTCAAGCGAAAGCCGAGATCAATAAATATGCCCACATGTTTAGGGAGAGAGGTGTCGACAAAACAAGATACGAACATTCAGGCATCATGATCATGATCAGAACAGCAATATCATCATATCATCTCTTATGCTAAAGTGACAATTCTTTCACAAAGTAAAGCATGGATCAAGAACCTTACCAAGAATTAACAACCGATAGCCTTTAGTCATTGAAGCAATTGCAATTTATCACAACATCGGAAAGAGTCAAATAAGAGTTTGTAAAGCAAATCCACATACTCAATCATTTTTTCGTTCTCTACAGTTGCTACAACTCACGTGGTACTCATAAGATCAAAGTTTCAGTTGGACACAGAGAAAGATAGGGGCTTATAGTTTCACCTCCCAACCATTTACCTCAAGGGTGATGTCAACAATAATAATTCATGAATACTTACTTCCAGGTTGACATATGAATATAGATCTTTCCCTAGCATATGACGTTAGCCAAGATAAAGGCGAAATAAGGAATTGGTGAACATCACCATGACTCTTTCAGGAGCAAAAAGTAAAGGTACAAGATAGGCCCTCCGCAGAGGGGAGCAGAGGTTGTCATGCGCTTTTGAGGTTTGGATGTGTGTCCTCTTAGTGTGGAGGAACGTCACTTTATATTGCCTCCTGTGATAAAGAACTTTATTACGCAGTCTGCCGCTTTTATGTCTTCCTCATCACAGGTTCGTACAAAGCTTATTTTCCACGCACTAATAGATCGTACATATTAGGGAGCAATTTTTATTGCTTGCACCGATGACAACTTACTTGAGGGATCTTATTCAATCCATAGGTAGGTATGGTTGACTCTCATGGCAAAACTGGGTTGAAGGTTTATGAATGCACAAGTAGTATCTCTACTTGGTGCGGGAGTTTTGGCTAATATGAGGTGGAAGCAATCGTCACATGCTAAGGGATCTCTAGTCATATAAAATTGTTCGGAACCAAGCAAACACAATTCATTATGTTGTCTTACATGTAATAGTGTAGTGAGTGTTCACAGTCATAGATGGTGTCAAAGATGATATATTTATATGTGAACCTCTCCTTCTTTATCACTTCCTATTAATTCCAACAATAACCAAGGTCTACGTTTGTCTACCCTCAACAAGTTTCAATCATCATTCTTTTTATATGTGAAGCCATCACTTCCCATAAGATCATTGCATGATCTTTCATGCTTTTGTTCTTTTCTCATTCTCTTGATCCTGGCATGAGGCAAGGCCCTTAACTAAGACACTCTTTATTATATGGCTCACGAGCTCGAATACATCGGGGGTGACACAAAGCAAAACTCAAGCCTAAAACACTAAGACCTTTATTCTACTAGAGAAAGAGAAAACTGGAAAGGAACAACCTAAGAAAAGGTAAAGGCAAAAGATGTGATGATGATACGATACCGGGGCAACTCCCCCAAGCTTGGCACTAGCCAATGGGATTGCCCATACCCGTGCTCAGTTGTCTTCCTTTAGAGGTGATGGTGGTGGAGTTGTTGCAACATGGGTTTGATCCTCTGTCTTCCAAGGCATAAGTGCTCCATCATGGAAAGATGACCGAGCCTCCAGAATCCTCAAATCTGCAGCCAACCGTATTGATTTAAATCTATACTCATACTCACAGTTTTGGTTCTACATGTCATAGATCTGGGCCTGGAGGTGATCAATCCTATCATAGAGCCTGGAGAGGTGCTTCCCGATGTCATTCGCATCGATCTTGTGCATGTTGGTGAACTCCGTGATCATCATATGGTTGGTGTTGAGTCCACGCTCCACCATCCCTTGGCACTTGAAGACTTGTTGCTCCATTGCTTCGAGCCTCGCATCCATGCTTCCGGTCTTCTTGGGCCCCTCAACATCACAGATGTGCAGCATCGCCTCACGCATCTTGATAGACTGAGGGTGTTGCAGCACTCCCGCGAGGTAGGGATTGATGACCTTCTCGAAGATCTTGTCCTTCGGAGCTTTTGGGGACGCCACAGCGATCTAGATCTGCAGCAGAAACAGCCTCGAAACGAAAACAGAGGAAATTCGCGTGATACGAGGGTCAGACCTTATGGGAGAATATATACTTATTTTTTCCAGACCAGAAGGAGTACTCCGCAAGAAAACGGAGTCCGGAGACACACGAGGTTGCCACAAGCCCCCCAGGCGCGGCCAGGGGGGTGGCCCGCGCCTGGCAGGCTTGTCGCCTCCTCGTGCGCTTTCCGGACTACTTTAAATTATTGTATTTGTTCAAAAATTCCAAAACGGAGAAAAATTCCTACTAGAATTTTTTTGGAGTCTGTTTACTTACCGAATCACATACCTCTTTGTTTTCGGAGTCTGAAACAAGCTGATAAATATCCCTTAGGTACTCCTCCGGAGTTATGGTATTGATAATATTGCTTTCAACATTTATGGGAGTACCTGAGATATAATGCTTGATTCTCTGCCCATTTACCACTCTCGGACAATTACCTTCCGTGTTGTTGATCTTGATAGCACCGGAACGATATACTTCCTGAACAATGTAAGGACCTTCCCATTCAGAGAGAAGCTTGCCTGCAAAAAATCTTAAACGAGAATTATATAGCAAGACATAATCACCTACATTGAACTCACGCTTTTGTATCATTTTATCATGCCACCTCTTAACCTTTTCTTTGAACAAATTGGCATTGTCATATGCCTGAGTTCTCCATTCATCAAGCGAGATAATATCAAATAACCGCTTCTCACCAGCAAGTTTGAAATCAAAGTTGAGCTCTTTAATTGCCCAATAAGCCTTGTGCTCTATCTCAAGAGGTAAATGACATTCTTTGCCGTAAACCATTTTGTACGCGGACATGCCCATGGGATTCTTATAGGCAGTTCTATAAGCCCACAGTGCATCATCGAGCTTCTTAGACCAATTCTTTCTAGACCTGTTGACAGTCTTTTGCAGAATTAGTTTAATCTCTCTATTGCTTAGCTCTACTTGACCACTAGACTGAGGGTGATAGGGAGACGCAATTCTATGGTTGACATCGTACTTAGCAAGCATTTTACGGAAAGCACCATGAATGAAATGTGAACCATCGTCGGTCATTAGATATCTAGGGACTCCAAATCTAGGGAAAATGACTTCTTTAAGCATCCTGATAGAAGTGTTGTGATCAGCACTACTGGTTGGGATAGCTTCTACCCACTTAGTGACGTAATCAACAACAACTAGGATATGAGTATATCCGTTGGATTTTAGAGAAGGTCCCATCTAATCAAAGCCCCAAACATCAAATGGTTCAATAACAAGTGAATAGTTCATAGGCATTTTCTGGCGTTTACCAATATTACCTATTTTTTAACATTCGTCACAAGACAAGACAAACTTACGGGCATCCTTGAAGAGACTGGGCCAATAGAAACCTGATTGCAATACCTTGTGTGCAGTTCTATCTCCCGCATGGTGTCCTCCTAGGCCTCGGAGTGACACTTCTATAGGATCTATCCCCGTTGATGTTCAGGTACACAACGTCTAATAACACCATCTACTCCTTCCTTATAAAGGTGAGGATCATCCCAAAAGTAATGTCTCAAATCAAAGAAGCATTTCTTCTTTTGCTGGTATGTGAAACTAGGTGGTATATACTTGGCAACGATATAGTTTGCATAATCAACATAACACGGTGCACTACGTGAAGTACTGATGACATTCAATTGCTCATCAGGAAAGCTATCATCAATAGGCTGTGGGTCATCAAGAACATTCTCCAACCTAGACAAGTTATCTGCTACTGGGTTATCAGCACCCTTCCTGTCAATAACATGCAAATCAAATTCTTGTAGCAAGAGAACCCATCTGATAAGTCTAGGTTTAGCATCTTTCTTTTCCATGAGATACTTAATAGCAACATGATCAGTGTGAATAGTAACCTTGGAATCAACAATATAAGTTCTTAACTTTTCACATGCAAACACGAATGCTAAAAAATCCTTTTCAGTAGTAGCATAGTTTCTTTGGGCACTATCTAGAGTTTTACTAGCATAATGAATAACATTCAATTTCTTATCAACTATTTGTCCTAGAACAGCACCAACAACATAATCACTAGCATCACACATAATTTCAAAAGGGAGGTTCCAATCAGGTGGTTGAACAATAGGTGCATTTATCAAGGCATTCTTAAGTATTTCAAATGCTTCCTCACATCATCGTCAAAAACAAAAGGAATATCCTTTTGCAAGAGATTGGTAAGGGGCCTAGAAATCTTAGAGAAGTCTTTAATGAACCTTCTATAGAAACCAGCATGACCAAGGAAACTTCTTATACCTTTAATGTGTGTAGGGCATGGCATTTTCTCGATCGCATCAACCTTAGCCTTATCGACTTCAATACCTCTTTCAGAAATTTTATGTCCTAAGACGATGCCTTCATTAACCATAAAGTGACACTTCTCCCAATTCAAGACAAGGTTGGTATCTTTACATCTCTGCAAAACTCGATCAAGGTTGCTGAGGCAATCATCAAAAGAAGACCCATAAACGGAGAAGTCATCCATGAAAACCTCAACAATCTTTTCACAAAAGTCAGAGAATATAGCCATCATACATCTTTGAAAGGTAGCAGGTGCATTACATAAGCCAAAAGGCATAAGTCTATAAGCAAAGGTACTGAAAGGGCAGGTGAAAGTGGTTTTCTCCTAATCAGCTTGTGCAACTGGTATTTGGGAGAAACCAGAATAACCGTCTAGAAAGCAGAAGTGTGTGTGTTTAGACAGTCTTTCTAGCATTTGGTCGATAAAAGGCAAAGGGTAATGATCTTTCCTAGTGGCTTTATTCAATTTCCTAAAATCGATCACCATCCTATAGCCAGTAATAATCCTCCGTGGGATCAATTCATCCTTATCATTAGGGACAACGGTAATACCTCCCTTCTTAGGGACGCAATGCACCGGACTCACCCAATCACTATGAGCAACATGATAGATAATACCTGCTTCTAGGAGCTTCAGTATTTTTTTTCTTACTACCTCTTTCATCTTAGGATTTAATCTCCGTTGATGATCAGCAACTAGCTTGGAATCACGATGAGTTTTAATCTTGTGCTGGCATAGACTGGGACTAATGCCCTTAAGATCATCAAGAGTATATCCAATAGCAGCACGGTGCTTCCTCAAAGTTTTTAGTAACTTATTTTCTTCATGTTCTATGAGGCTAGCACTAATAATAACATGATATATCTCTTTTTTATCAAGATAAGCATACTTAAGAGTATCAGGCAACTGTTTAAGATCGAACACAGGATCACCCTTTGGTGGGGGTGGATCCCCAAACAGTTGAACATGCAAATTATTCTTAAGGATAGGATATTGTTCTAAGACAACTCTATCTATCTCATCCCTTTCATCCATATGCATATCATTTTCATGCTCAAGCAAGTATTGCTCTAAGGGATCAATAGGAGGCACGGCAATAGAAGCTAAGGCAATAGTTTCATCCTTACTAGGCAATTGAACTCGTGTGACACACCTTCAAAGCCAACAGTGAAAGTTTGCTTCTCACAATCAATATGAGCATTGACCGTATTGAGAAAAGGTCTACCAAATATGATGGGACAAAAGCTATCTTGTGTGGTAGCAAGAACGAGGAAATCAGCAAGATACTTCGTTTTACCACACAAGACTTCAACATCCCTAACAATTCCCACAGGGCAGATAGTATCTCTATTTGCCAGCTGAATAGTGACATCAATGAGTTCTATCTCGACATGTGCAATCTCGTCTTTAATTTCATCATATAAGGACTGAGGTATTGCACTAACACTAGCACCCACATCACATAAACCATGATAACAATGATCTCCTATCTTAACAGAAACTACAGGCGTGCCAACAACAGGCCTATGTTTGTCTCTATCATGTGGTTTAGCAATTCTAGCAGCATCTTCACAGAAGTGAATCTCATGGCCATTAACATTGTCGGAAAGGAGATCTTTGATAATAGCAATGCTAGGTTCAACTCTAATTTTCTCAGGGGGTGTAGGTGTTCTAATGTAGCCCCTACGTATCACATTTGAAGCTTTAGAATGATCCTTTATCCTAACAGGGAAAGGTGGTTTCTCAATATAAGCACTGGGAACAATAGGATCATTATAGGCAATGCCTCTCTCTTCAACTGGATTGGGTTTAACTACATTGACCTCTAAGGGAAAATGATATTTAAACCACTTCTCTTTGGGGAGATCAATATGAGCAGCAAATGATTCACACAATGAAGCTACTATCTCAGAGTCAAGTCCATACTTAGCGCTAAAATCACAAAAAGTATTTGTTTCGCCAAAGGATTTAACGAAATCAAACTTGAAATTCATACCTCACTCCTTACATTCATCAAGCTCCCAATCTTCAGACTTGTGTTTAATTCTTTCCAATAAATTCCATCTGAAGTCAATATCTCTCTTCATAAAAGAACCGGTACAAGAAGTGTCAAGCATGGTGCGATCATCATGAGAAAGCCGAGCATAGAAGTTCTGAATGATAATTTCTCTCGAGAGCTCATGGTTGGGGCATGAATCCAACATTGATTTAAGCCTCCCCCAAGCTTGAGCGATGCTTTCTCTGTCAGGAGGCCAAAAATTATAAATATAATTCCGATCACGATGTACTAGATGCATAGTGTTGGGGATATTGCCTGTTAAGTGACCCGCCGAATATGGGCCGGGTTACTTTTAAGGCGATTCATCCTTTAGGGCTAGTTGGGCCTCAGCCTGGGCGGTTCAAAGTCGCAGGATGGTTATGATTTATGGAAGGACTCTGGGTTTTGCAAGACGGCGACTTAGAGACCGCGGTGGTCACGATTTGTAAAAAGGAAGGGACTCTTGTAAACCCTAAGGCTTCGACCTATATATAAAGGCGAGTCTGGAGGGGGAGAGGCAGGTTAGAAATCATCGAGTGCTAGGTTTAGGCGAGTTACGCCTTCCTTGTAATCGAATCCATATCAATACACACAAAAGCAGGACGTAGGCTATTACCTCTTCAGGAGGGGCCGAACCTGGGTAAATCACCGTGTCTCTCCCGCTTAACCCCTTTGAGTCGCCACCAAGGTGCGATGGTTCCAGTACTAAGTCCTTTCACGAGGACATCTGCCGTGACAAAACCACGACAGTTGGCGCCCACCGTGGGGCCTGCGCACGGTGGAGTTGAGTTCTCAAAGGGAGCCCTACCAGGGTCTGGGAGTTATGCGGCGGCGCTCATGACTTGGAGCCGACGCGGCATCGCCTACATCGACAACCGGCGATGGGGACCTGAAGCAAATTCTCTCGAATCAGGCTACAGGGTCCCCTTCGGCAAGATCAACGTCTTCATCGGCATGATCGGGTCATCTGTTGCTGAGCCGTACATCTCCTCCGACATCGTCGAGCCGGCCAGGTACGTTCATCCAGTCGTAACCCGGAATCTGACCCGCCCGGTCTTTGTGGGCTTCACGCAGGGGTCGGAGGAGCCAGAGCACGCGGCGGCTCAGGAGGTTACCCCCATCAACTCTGACGACGAGTCATCCATGGGCGATTCCGATTCCATCCAGTCCCTCCACGGAGACGGTCTCGGGGGCTTGTCATTGGCCATGGATCCGGAAATCCTCGATCGAACCCGCCGCCAGATCGCCATCTACATGGCCGGGGCGACTCAACCCGCACAGAATCCCGCCAGAGGCGATGGAACCGGCGGGACGTCCAGAAGTGCGTCAGCAGTCCTGGTGGATTTAGCGGCGGAAATCACAAGACTAATGTCAACCCCTTCACGCCTGAGAACCAAGAAGAGATAAATGCGGAGTTAGCAAACCTGAGGGAGGCGGTGGCGAAGGCCCATCAGGATGCTGAGACGGAGTCCGCCAGGATGGAAACTCGACAAGCCCAGATTACGGCCGAAAGGATGCGGTTGAACACCGACAATTGGCGGCTTGAAAGACAGCAGCGCGCATCCGACGCCGTCCATCAGCGGAGACACTAGGGACGCCTGCCCCATGATCTTAATCCAACTCGCCTATTCGACACTCCCCAAACACCCGGGATGGGAGCCGCTCCAGCAGGAGGGCTTGGCCGCCCTCCTAACCCGCCGATTCAGACGACTGAGGGTCAAATTCCTCGTTTCCGTACCCCTCGAGGCCACTTCTCTAACCCGGTGGATAACGTGCTTGCCGCAACTCGCCATTTGGAGTCTCTCCCGATCCACGGCAACACCCCAGCTGAGATCAAAGCAAGGAACGCCATCGAGATGTTGAAAACGGCGGTGGTCCAAAACGCACAGTTCTTGCACAGCCCCGAGCGATTGCACTCCATCCCCCAGGCGAGCTATACCAGGGGTTGGCCGGAGGATCAGCCAGCCGTAAACAGCGCCCCGCGACACCTCCCGCAGGACAACCCGCCCGAGCGGGACCCGCCGGGCAAAGGTCCACCCAACATTCAAGAGGCTCAGACTCATCCCGCGGGGACCGGAGGGCGAGTTGGGGTGCCCTACTTGTCCCTGGCCCTTCGAAACGAGAGAATGCCCAAGGATTTCAAAGGACCGAGAAAGGTGCCTAATTACACACCAGATCTCGAACCAACATCTTGGATCGAGGGCTATGAGATCGCCATGGACATGCTCGACGTAAACGAGGCGGTTTGCGCCAGATATTTCACCATGATGCTCGAGGGATCGGCATGCACTTGGTTGAAAAATTTACCCTCCAATTCTATCCAGTCCTGGGCCGAGTTGAAGGAGCGTTTCATCAAAAACTTCCGGGGAACCTGTAAACGGCCGATGACGATCGTCGACTTGCAACACTGCGTGCAACGCCCGGATGAGTCAGCGCATCATTGGTCGCGGCGAGTCGCGGAAATTATCCATTCATCGGATGGCATCACGGCAGCGCAAGCTGTGCTTATACTCGAGCACAACTGCCACTACGAACCGCTGGTCCAGAAACTGGGGTGACTCAAACGGAAAGTTCAGGATATGGGCGAGCTGATGGATACCCTCACTAGGTACGCCGAAGCCGATGATACCAAGGATCCCGGCGAGGATGGTAAGGGTAACTCGCCCAAGAAGGGCGATTCAACGAATAAGCATACCCGCCTCCAAGGCCGCAACCGTCATAACCAGGGGACCAACGGCAAGCGTAGGCCGCATGAGGAGCCCTCGGATCTAGTTGCCAACACCAACGCCAATGACGGCAAAAAGAAGAATCGAGGCTTCAGTGGGAAAAGACCGCGTAACTACGAAGAGCTGCTCAAAGGCCCTTGCCCGCACCACGCCACGGCCGACGGCCCGGCGGGCCACTCCTGGGAGAACTGCTTCGTGATGCGGGAATTTCGGGCCGAGGCAATCAAGAAGAGCCAGAGCGAAGATCCGAACCGTCGCCAAGACCAACTCGCCGCGCCCAACCAAAGGCACAACCCCTTCGGCGGTTTTCCCAAACAAGAGGCTCAGGGGGGGCCGCAGCCAGGCGGCGGCCAGTACCCGATGCACCATCACCGGCGGTACAACCCGCCGGGAGTTTTCCAGCAGCCGCCCCCACTGGGGGCTCCGCAGGACCAGGATGACCATGGGGGCTTCCGCAACAATCCTAAACAGCTAAGTAATGGGCAATATCATGTTTTCACCACTAATGCTTGCAGACGTGATAAAAAGGTAAATCACCGGGCGTACAGCGTAATTGAACCGGCAGTTCCCAGATATCTCCACTGGTCCGAACAGACCATAACATGGAGCAGAGAGGATCACCCGCCAAGAATAGATAACCCGGGCGACCTGGCCTTGGTCGTGGCTCCCCAAGTGGCGGGTTACACTCTATCGAAAGTACTAATGGATGGCGGTAGCAGCATTAATATCCTATACTTCGACACCTTCCGGAGGATGAATCTATTAGAGAAAGACTTGATGCCTTCAACCACGGTCTTCCACGGCATTGTCCCGGGTAAATCGGCTTATCCGATAGGCCGGGTCAGGCTCTCAGTAGCGTTTGGAACTGCGCAGAATTACAGGTCGGAGTCGCTGGTCTTCGAGGTGGTCAAACTAAAAAGCCCGTACCATGCGTTGTTCGGGCGACCGGCTTATGCTCGCTTCATGGCCCGCCCGTGCTACGTCTACCTCAAGCTCAAAATGCCTGGTCCTAAAGGGCCCATCACGGTCGACGGAGATAGAAGAATCGCAAAGGAGTGTGAGGAAGGGGACGCGGCCTATGCGGAAGTCGCCTGTGCGGCGGAGGAGCTCAAAAACCACCGGGCCAATATTGACCCGGCAGACACGTCACCACTCAAGAAACCGACTACAGATTCCGAGTCGCCCCTCAAGTTCAAACCAACGGATGACACAAAGACAGTCGACTTCGTCCCTGGCGATTCATCCAAGCAGTTTACCATTGGAACGGGTCTGGACCCCAAATAGGAAAGCGCGCTCATCGAATTCATCCGTGAGAATCGGGACATCTTCGCATGGAAGCCCTCTGACATGCCGGGTGTGCCGAGAGAATTCGCTGAGCACCATCTTAATTTTGACCCAAAATGCAAACCTGTCCAACAATACCTTCGCAGGTTTAACGAGGAGCGACGGAAGGCGATTGGAGAGGAAGTCGCCCGTCTTTTAGCCGCCGGGTTCATCGTGGAAGTCTTTCACCCCAAATGGCTAGCTAACCCGGTGTTAGTACTCAAGGAGAATGGCACGTTCCGTATGTGTATTGACTATACGGACCTCAACAGAGCTTGTCCCAAGGATCCTTTCGCTCTTCCCCACATCGACCAAATCATTGACTCGGTGGCGGGATGCGAACGATTGTGCTTTTTGGACGCTTATTCAGGTTATCATCAGATCAAAATGGCCGTGGAAGATCAGGAGAAGACTGCTTTCATAACCCCCTTCGGGGCCTTTTGCTATGTGTCCATGCCGTTCGGGCTCTAGAGCGCAGGAGCGACTTACCAACGCTGCATCCAGAATTGTCTTCATAGCCAAATTGGCCGCAACGTCCATGCCTATGTTGACGACATTGTGATCAAGACCCGCAGGGAGGAGACACTTCTGGAAGACCTTAAGGAAACCTTTGATAATTTACGGGTATATCAGATGAAGCTAAATCCTACCAAGTGCGTATTCGGCGTACCTGCGGGAAAACTACTGGGTTTCTTGGTATCGGAGCGTGGCATTGAGGCTAACCCGGACAAAATTGAAGCGGTTACTTCCCTCGGCAAGCCAACGAATGTTAACCAGGTTCAACGATTGGCGGGTCGCATTGCGGCTCTCAGTCGTTTTGTGAGCCGCCTCGGAGAAAAGGCGATTCCTCTTTATCAATTGTTCAGAAAGTCCGACCGATTCGTGTGGACAGAGGAGGCCGACGAGGCATTTCAGGCCTTGAAACATCAATTGGTTAACCCGCCGGTCCTGGCGGCCCCGACTGAAAAGGAGCCTATGCTCCTGTATATCGCCGCGAATTCCAAAGCGGTCAGCGTGGCTGTGGTCGTCGAAAGAAAGGAGGAAGGAAAGGAATACCCGGTACAACGCCCGGTGTACTTTATCAGTGAGGTGTTAACTCTTTCCAAACAGCGATACCCACATTGGCAGAAACTGGTCTATGGGGTGTTCATGGCGAGTCGAAAGCTTAAACATTATTTCCAAGAACACCCGATCACCGTGGTCAGTTCCGCGCCCCTCGGCGACGTCATCCAAAACCGCGAGGCAACAGGGCGAATCGCCAAATGGGCAATAGAACTTGGGTCACATCACATACAGTATACCCCCCGCACGGCCATCAAGTCCCAGGCACTAGTTGATTTCGTCAATGATTGGACGGAGCTTCAGGCTCCGGAAGATCGGCCTGACCTTACCTATTGGACTATTTATTTTGATGGATCCAGGCAGTTGGAGGGATCGGGGGCGGGTGTGGTGTTGATATCCCCTCAAGGAGATAAGTTTTGCTACGTCCTCCGGCTCATGTTCCCTTGTACAAATAATGCAGCAGAGTATGAAGCTCTGCTTCACGGTTTGTGACTAGCAAAAGAGATGAACCTGACCCGAGTCAGATGCTTTGGGGACTCAGATTTGGTGGCGCAATAGGTTTCAGGCACCTGGGACTCTCGAGATCCTATGATGGCGGCTTACAGGCGAGCTGTATCTGACGTGGCGGGCTATTTTCATGGGTACCAGGTTGATCATGTTGATCGGCGACTCAACGAAGCAGCTGATGCCCTCTCGCGGCTCGGCTCACAGAGAAAACCGGTCCCCCCTAATGTTTTCTTGGATGTCCTGCATAAACAGTCCGTAAGTGTACCCACGGAGGAGGAATTGGCGATACCAGATCCCGAGTCTCAGCTTGTGGCGGCTCTCCATGTCGCTCCGGATTGGGCTCTTCCTTATCTAGCATATCTTGCTCGCGGCGAGTTACCCACTGACGAAGTTTTGGCTCGCCAGATTGTTCGGCGTAGCAAGTCCATGGTCATCATTAATGGCGAGCTATATAAACGAAGTGCTTCAGGGGTCTTTCAGCGGTGCGTTTCCTTCGAGGAAGGATGCATAATCCTAAATGACATCCATTCTGGAGACTGCGGACATCACGCCGGGTCACGTTCTTTGGTATCAAAAGCCTTTCGACACGGTTTCTTCTGGTTGACGGCTCACGCAGATGCAGAAGATATAGTACGGCGGTGTGAGGGGTGCCAACGATATGGGAGACAGGCTCATGTGCCGGCTCAAGAATTGAGGATGATCCCCATTACTTGGCCTTTCGCGGTCTGGGGGTTGGACATGGTCGGTCCCTTTAAGATGTCCTCCAACAAGAAAACTCACTTATTGGTGGCGGTTGATAAATTCACTAAATGGATTGAGGCGGAGCCTGTTGGGACTTGCGATGCGGGACTTGCGATCGGTCCACGGGGTTCACCCCTTTCTTCTTGGTCTATGGTGCAGAGGTCGTCCTCCCTACCGACATAAGGCATGATTCTCTTAGAGTCGCCGCATATGTGGAGCGAGACAACGAGCTGGCGCGTCAGGACTCTTTGGATGCCTTGGAAGAGGCACGTGACTTAGCAGCGGCTCGTTCGGCGATCTATCAGCAAGATCTACGGCGTTATCATAGTCGCCGGGTGAAGAGTCGGACCTTCCAGGAAGGCGATTTGGTGCTTCAACTGATACAAGATCGGGCAGGCATGCACAAGCTTTCGCCCCCTTGGGAGGGACCTTTCGTTGTCAGCAAGAACCTCCGCAATGGTTCTTACTACTTGATGGATCTTCGGCCTGATCGACCGACTACGGGGGCTGAGTCAACTCGCCCTTGGAATATTGCCCATTTGCGGCCTTACTACACTTGAGTTCTTAAAACTCCATGCTTTGTAAGTTTTTCAGTTTTCATTATGGAATAATATAATGTTTCCCTGACTCGGGGGCTTCTTCTTTAAGAAAAAGAGAGAGCAATTTCATGACATCCTGTTGCGACCTTATGAGCCGACAGAACATGCATTAAGGGTGGGTGCACGAGCTTTCTGACTCGCCTCCCCCTGTCGCGACCGTATGAGCCGACGAAACCTGCATTAAGGGTGGGTGCACGAGCTTTCTAACTCGCCTCCCCCTGTCGCGACCGTATGAGCCGACAAAACCTGCATTAAGGGTGGGTGCACGAGCTTTCTGACTCGCCTCCCCCTGTCGCGACCGTGTGAGCCGACAAAACCTGCATTAAGGGTGGGTGCACGAGCTTTCTGACTCGCCTCCCCCTGTCGCGACCGTATGAGCCGACAAAACCTGCATTAAGGGTGGGTGCACGAGCTTTCTGACTCGCCTCCCCCTGTCGCGACCGTATGAGCCGACAAAACCTGCATTAAGGGTGGGTGCACGAGCTTTCTGACTCGCCTCCCCCTGTCGCGACCGTATGAGCCGACGAAACCTGCATTAAGGGTGGGTGCACGAGCTTTCTGACTCGCCTCCCCCTATCGCGACCGTATGAGCCGACAAAACCTGCATTAAGGGGTGGTGCACGAGCTTTCTAACTCGCCTCCTCTTGTCGCGACCGTATGAGCCGACAAAATTACTCGTGTTATGATTTGACCTTGAGGTTTTTGTCCTCACTGTTTATTTGTTGAAACTATTTGTAGTTCTTTTATTTGCACAGATAATGTGTTCAGGGTTTTCATCCTTGGCGGATTGAGCATTACAGGCGATTCTGTTAAGGATTAACGAAATATTTTAAAACCGCATCAAAAACGGTATAATGGTTTTTGCAGAAGATGTCATCAAAAGATAGTATTGACTATTACATGGCTCTTGGGCCAAATTCAAGGAAAATCTATTCCGCTAAGTCCTGGCGTGAGCTCTGACCAGCTTCGATTTGTAAATCGCCCAAGACCCAATTGCATCTGGACAAAGAAGCAAAATCGTCTTCATCGGTCAAGATTGATGCCAGGTCTGTTTCCCAGTCGAAGGGATTCTTGGGTCGCCGAGGGATAAGGTTGGTCACCACGAAGGTGGGCGGGTTGATTTTCTTATTCTTATCATCATAAGCCGCCTGATATTTTGTCAAGTCAAGGCTGGCGGCGAGTTGAGTCGCGGCCAGTCGAGAATCCTTGACAACCTTCTGGTAGTCTTCTTCCACGAACTCCGAGCCGTCATCTTTAAGCTGAGGGAAGCCGGCAGCTACTTCTTCCAAATTAATTTCTGGAGCATACGCCAGGCAGCGACTCAGAGCCGTCAGGACACCCTTCCGGGCGGCTGATCGGGTTAACTCGCTGATCTGGGGAGGGAGTGTGGATAGATATCCAAGCACCTTCTTGATGGAAGTTATGGGCTCCTTTGCACCTATCACAGCTTTGACGGTCAGCACACTGCCTGTGTACAGTTGTTCCGTCAGTGTATAGATCGCCTTCAGCATCAACACGCTATCGTCTTGCAGATTGGCGACTCTCGAGCCTGTGATTAAATAACCGGTAAGTTAAACATTAAGGAATTTGCCCAAGGAAGAGGATAAGATTGGAGAGTTAGGTAAAGCTTACTGAAGATGGCTTGTGTCATGTTGGAAATATGGCGCTTTAAGCCGGATAGCTCCTGCTGCACAGTTGCCAGCTTTGCTTCTGCTTTTTCGGCTCTCGTCAAAACCGCGCTGTGGTCAGCCTGAGTTCTTTCTAACTCGGCTTTGAGCTTTTCCAGTTCAACCAGAGCCAACTTATATTTGTCTTCCGACTGAGTTCGGGCATCTTGTTGGTCAGCCAAGTTTTTCCTTAAGTCGCCCAGGGCCAGTTCGGTCTGGGCAAGGCTTTCCTGTTCAAAATTTTAAACAAAGACAAGTCTCAGAATTATTGCAAGGCAATACCCCTGACACTTGGGGGCTAATGTATAATTTCTCAAGGGAAATTATACAGAAATCAAGACCCGACTCATCATTTTACTGATGACCCGGCCCTTGGGGGTTACTGGTCGCGAAGCTTTTAAAAGACCCAGCTCATCATTTTACTGATGACCCGGCCCTTGGGGGTTACTGGTCGCGAAGCTTTTAAAAGACCCGGCTCATCATTTTACTGATGACCCGGCCCTTGGGGGTTAGTGGGGATAATATAGAGTATAAATTTTACCTCATGCTTGTTATTTAACATCTTCAGCAGATTCTTTTCCATCTCGTAACTCGCTTCCAGGCGACTTGCGAAGCCAGAACATAGTTCTTTAAACTCCAGACCTGCATAGTCAGAAAGTTTCGCCTTGGAAGGCCCAGACTCGAGAATTGATGGAGAAGGGGATGCTATATGTTTGGAGAGGATTGTCGCTGCCGGCTTGGAGAAACCAAAACCAGTAATGACCACAGCATCTGGGTCATCAACTGTCGCCATTACGACCGGTGATCTAGGGACATCCGTTGATCCTTTGGGCGACTCAGGAGGGTTTGCTTGAATTGACGGCTCGTTTTGACTCGGATCTTCTAGAGTTAGAGTTGCTTTCCTTGGAGGTTCAGAAGTGGCATCAGGGATTGATCCACTGGTTTTTCTCTTTTTGGCTTGCGCCCTAATGAATGAGATAGGCGTGTTAAAAAATTAAAAAGAGTGCTATTCTCAAGGATCAGGACAAGAAACTTACCCCGGGACTCGGATCATTGGTGGAAGGGTCGACATCACTGAGTCGCCAGAAGTAGGGGGAGAATCCTGTAGAATTTGTACATCGATAATACAGGCGGGTTATGACTGTGATCCAAAGCAACACGAACAATGGTTGCTCAAATAAAAAAAAGGAGGTACCTCGCTTGGTTTTCTTTTGTTCGTTGTTGGCAAGCCAGGTGTTAGGTCGCCAGAATGACTTCGCGTTTTCCGTTTCGAGGCGTGCTGCATTTTCTTCAGTAAGAAATTTGGGTCCAAATGGGCATTTGGATGTGAGAGAGGTACTTTTCCACATATTTGCCGGGCCGGCTTAGGTGGAGAAGGAGATGAATCGGAGGAGACGGAAATTACCTCGACAGAATCTTCCTGGCTTTCGTTATCTTCATTCTATTATAAGAGGAGTGAGAGATAAATAAAAGTTAAAAGGTAATAGGTGGCGAGTGAAAAAGAGGACGGATTGGTACCTCGGAGAGTGCGTCGCCAGCTTGAGATTCGTCGACTTCAGATGGCTCGGCCGCAGCCGATTTACCTTTGCCTTTGTTTTTCTTGGAAGGCGGCTTAGCACTCTTCATGGCTTGTTTCTTAGGTCTCCGAGACCAGAACTTGTCGCCTTTCTGGAAAGGGATGTGGCATGAAGTCACGATGACAGTAAAACAGATGGAATAAAAATTGAGGGCGAGTTAGCCTTGGTTACCTTGGGCGCCGGGTTAATCTTGCAGAAGGGCTTAATGCCGATTTGGCCGCACTTTGCTGTAGGCTCGCCGGTCAGCTTCTTGATGATGGCGACGATGTCTTTTTCTGTTAATGCTGTGTGAAAGTAGCATTGGGGATGATCCAGAGTACCGTCAAATTCGCACATCAATCCTTCTCGGCGGCTCAGAGGAAGGATCCGCCATTCGACCCAGCAGCGGATCAGGTCAACCCCGGTGAGACCGTTATTAGTCAAGGATCTCAGTTCGGACAGAATTGGGACGAATTCCGACTCTTCTTCCTCGGTGAGCTTGTCAGGGAGCTTGAAGTTGACCGGAAGGCGGCTTGGCCTGTAGCCCTGAAGTTTGTTCTCGCCGGCAGGGGATGTTTCTTTGCAGTAAAACCAAGATTCACCCCAGCCTTTGGGATGGCTAGGCATAGTGAGTGAAGGGAACGGACTGTCCCTGTGACGCTGGACGTTGACCCCGCCGAGTTCCAAACTGGGGCCATTGTGGAATTCCGTCTGGCGATTCAAGTGGAAAAAGTACCAAAACAGAGGGACGGAAGGCTCGATCCGCAAATAAGCTTCGCAAAGGACTTGGAATTGACTTAGGTTGCTTATGGAATTGGGTCCCAAATCCTGGAGTCGGACATTCATAAAATTCAGGGCGTCTCTAAGGAATTTAGATCCGGGCGGCTTAAAACCCCGTTCTAAGTGTTCCACAAAAACTACTATCTCCCCTTCCTTGGGGTTGGGTAGGTCTTCTCCTAACCCGGTGCGCCATCCAATGACGTCTTGAGGATCCAAGCAGCCCACTTTCACGTAACTCGCCAAGACAGCATCATCGACTTTGGTGGGAAGCCAATCGCTCTTGAAAACGGCACCCATGCTACAAATAGGCAAGAAAATGGTATTACATGTGTCGAACATTTACTATGTGAGTCGGGACTAGCTTCTTCTTAACCCGCCGGATTGGGAGGCCGGGTTGGGCTGATGTGGCGACCTATCGGAGCAGGGCTATTCTTAGAAGCGACGCTACTGTGGGTGGTAAAATTTATTCTTTCTGAAACACTAAGGGAAGGACGAGGTTTCCAAACAGCTTTTTGCAAACAGTGAAAGAGGAATGGATCTATTCAACAGATATAAAAGCTTACGGACGTGGCTAAAACATGAACGATGTGTGATCAGGATGGTGCCTCATGTTTGAAAAGACTAGTCTATTTAGAAAATTCGCAAGGGCACAGATGGATAGGATTGTTCGAAGCACTGGGTGCCCTAATGGCGCTCGGACTAATCAGTTCGACAGTTAAGATGGTGACGAGCATAGAGCTTCAGAACTATGGCAATGGCGGCAGCAAGAACAAGAAATAAATCTACCCTTAAAGAAGGGGAAACAGTGGCCTAACATGAAGATCTTGGTCGAAGAAGATCGGTGATGATGGAGGCTGTCGGAGAATGAGGGGACCCTCGGCGGCGGCGGAGCCTGGTGACGGCGACGACGTGCGGGCGGCGCTGGAGCTCCTCGAACGGCGCCGGAGCTCTTCGAACGGCAGCGGCTTGCGGGCGGCGCCGGAGCTCCTCGAACGGCGACGGCTTGCGGGCGGCGCCGGAGCTCCTCGAACGGCAACGGCTTGCGGGCAGCACTGGAGTTCTTCGGACGGGGGTGGATTTTGCGGCCGGCGGCGAAGCCTTCGGGATGCGGAGCGTTTCTTCTCGCTGAGATGATGGTAGAGGGATTGACGAGACTGGTAGGTGGCCGGTGTCAGCCCTGTCCCTTCCGCCTATTTATCAGGACGGGCGCGGGGATCGAGGCGCTATGAGCGGGAACCGTCGAGGAAGGAAAGATTCGCCATGATGACGTCCGAAAATTTTGGGATAATGACGCACTAAAAGATCCGTTGGGATTGTGTTGGGGTTCCCGAAAATCGAGGGCTAAGGAAAGTACTGATGGGAAATGCGTTGGCGGCTCAGAGACTTTTTCCGGTACCAGTTGGCGAGTTAAGATTTCTGGTGTATGGAGGAACACAGAGGAGTGAATCGCCTTCAACTAAAATGGAAGCATTGGCATGAAGATTCAAGTCAATTTGGGGCCTAATGTTGGGGATATTGCCTGTTAAGTGACCCGCCGAATATGGGCTGGGTTACTTTTAAGGCGATTCATCCTTTAGGGCTAGTTGGGCCTCATCCTGGGCGGTTCAAAGTCGCAGGATGGTTATGATTTATGGAAGGACTCTGGGTTTTGCAAGACGGCGACTTAGAGACCGCGGTGGTCACGATTTGTAAAAAGGAAGGGACTCTTGTAAACCCTAAGGCTTCGACCTATATATAAAGGCGAGTCTGGAGGGGGAGAGGCAGGTTAGAAATCATCGAGTGCTAGGTTTAGGCGAGTTACGCCTTCCTTGTAATCGAATCCATATCAATACACACAAAAGCAGGACATAGGCTATTACCTCTTCAGGAGGGGCCGAACCTGGGTAAATCACCGTGTCTCTCCCGCTTAACCCCTTTGAGTCGCCACCAAGGTGCGATGGCTCCAGTACTAAATCCTTTCACGAGGACATCTGCCGTGACAAAACCACGACACATAGGATAAAACTTTTGATGAAATTCCAATTTCAACCGATTGTAGTACCATGATCTAGTATCATCACATAGCCTATACGATGCGAAAGCCTTATCCCTCAAAGATAAGGGACATACCTTCTTCTTGACCTCATCCTAGGGCAAACCTGCAAGCTTAAATAAACCACCAACTTCATCTACATAGATTAGATGCAAGCTTAAATAAATCAAGTGTAAAAGGATTAGCCAGCAGTTTCTCAAGCATACCCGAAAGAAATTCATAGCAAATATTTTCAGTAGGTGCAGCAGGTTGAGGAGCAACTCTTTGTGCTTCCGTTCGAGGTGAAGATACCCCGAACAAGCCCCTCAAAGGATTAGTTTCCATAGTGAGAAGTGACAATAAATTTCAGCACACTATATAAATGTTTCCTTACCAAATTCCATTTACCAAAGGCGCTTCACTCCCCGGCAACGGCGCCAGAAAAGAGTCTTGATGACCCACACGTATAGGGGATCTATGTAGTCCTTTTGATATGTAAGAGTGTCGAACCCAACGAGGAGCAGAAGGATCTAACAAGTGTTTTTCAGCAAGGTAATCTCTGCAAGCACAGAAATTATCGGTAACAAGTAGTTGTGTGGTGACATGATTCGTAGCAAGTAGGAAGTAACAAAAGTAACAACGGTGCAGCAAAGTGGCCCAATCCCTTTTGTAGCAAGGGACAAGCCTGGACAAAGTCTTATAGGAGGTAAAACGCTCCCTAGGACACATGGGAATTTCTGTCAAGCTAGTTTTCATCATGTTCATATGATTCGCGTTCGCTACTTTGATAGTTTGATATGTGGATGGACCGGCGCTTGGGTACTGCCCTTACTTGGAAAAGCATCCCAATTATGATTAACCCCTCTCGCAAGCATCCGCAACTACGAAATAAGAATTAAGACAAAGTCTAACCATAGCATTAAACTAGTGGATCCAAATCAGCCCCTTACGAAGCAACGCATAAACTAGGGTTTAAGCTTATGTCACTCTAGCAACCCATCATCTACTTATTACTTCCCAATGCCTTCCTCTAGGCCCAAATAATGGTGAAGTGTTATGTAGTCGACGTTCACATAACACCACTAGAGGAAAAACAACATACAACACATCAAATTCACATGACTACCATTAGCATGACTTATCCCATGTCCTCAGGAACAAAAGTAACTACTCACAAAGCATAATCATATTCATGACCAGAGAGGTAATGAGTAGCATCAAATATCTCAACATATAATCTTCCACCAAGTAATCCAACTAGCATCAACTACAAAGAGTAATTAAATACTAGTAGCAACCTTACAAGTACCAATCGTAGTCGTGAGACGGAGATTGGTTACAAGAGATGAACTAGGGTTTGGAGATGAGATGGTGCTGGTGAAGATGTTGATGGCGATGAGTGCCCTTCGATGAGAGGAGTGTTGGTGATGACGATGGCGACGATTTCCCCCTCCGGGAGGGAAGTTTCCTCAGCAGGATCGTCCTGCCGGAGCTCTAGATTGGTTCTGCTCAATTTCCGCCTCGTGGCGGCGGCGAATCCTCCAAAAAGCCTCCTCTTGATTTTTTCTGGAACGAAACCCTTCTTGTAGCAAAAGGGGGGAGCCAGAGGGCCAAGTGGGATCCCACAAGCCCCCTAGGCACGACCAGGGGGGAGGCCGCGCCTAGCAGGCTTGTGGCCTCCTACTGGCGCCCCTCTAGTACTTCTTCGGCCCAGTATTTTTTGTAAATCCCAAAAAAAATCCACGTTGATTTTCACGGCTTTTGGAGTTGCGCAGAATAGGTATCTCCTTTTTCAGTCCAGAATTCCAGCTGCCGGCATTCTCCCTCTTCATGTAAACCTTGCAAAATAAGAGAGAAAAGGCATAAGTATTGTACCATGAAGTGTAATATTAGCCCATAAAGCGATAAATATCAACATGAAAGCATGATGCAAAATGGACGTATCAAGTCTCTGGTTGACTAGCCTGTTGATCAAGGATGTTTAAGGTTTCCTAGCCATAGACAAGTGTTGTCACTTGATGACGGGATCACATTATTAGCAGAATGATGTGATGGACAAGACCCAAACTATGAACGTAGCATATGATCGTGTCATTTTGTTGCTATTTTTTCTGCATATCAAGTATTCATTCCTATGACAATGAGATCATGTAACTCACTGACACCGGAGGAATGCCTTGTGTGTATCAAATGTCGCAACGTTACTGGGTGACTATAAAGGTGCTCTACAGGTATCTCCGAAGGTGCCCGTTGAGTTAGCATGGATCAAGACTGGGATTTGTCACTCCATGTTGCGGAGAGGTATCTCGGGGCCCACTCGGTAATACAACATCACATATAAGCCTTGCAAGCAATGTGACTAAAGAGTTAGTCACGAGATCATGTATTATGGAATGAGTAAAGAGACTTGTCGGTAACGAGATTGAAATAGGTATAGAGATACCGACGATCAAATCTCGGGCAAGTAACATACCGAAGGACAAAGGGAGTGGTATATGTTATTATATGAATCCTTGGCATAGAGGTTCAACTGATAAGATCTTCGTAGAATTTGTCGGATCCAATATGGACATCTAGGTCCCGATATTGGATATTGACCGGGGAGTGTCTCAGGTCATGTCTACATAGTTCTCGAACCCGCAGGGTCTGCACACTTGAGATTCGGTGACGTTTCGGTATAGTTGAGTTATAGGTGCTGGTGACCAAAGTTTTGTTCGGAGTCCCGGATGAGATCCCGGACGTCATGAGGGTTTCCGGAATGGTCCGGAAACGAAGATTGATATATAGGAAGTTGGTATTTGGATTCTGGAAGAATTTCGGGCATTGCCGGCAGTGTACCGGGAGTGACGAACGGGTACCGGGGTCCACCAGGTGGGCCCACTACTCCCCAGGAGGGCCACGTGGACTTGATGGTGGCGCAATAGCTCTTAGTGGGGTGTCTAAGTCAACCAAATAAAGCCCATTGGAGGTGGACAAAACCTGGGGAGGAGTCCTACTCCAAGTAGGATTGGAGGAGGACTCCTCCTCCCTAGCGTCGGTCGGGCCCAAGGAGGATATCCTTGGTGCTCAAGGCTAGCCCCTCCTTCCTCCTATATATACTAGAGGTTTTAGGGTTTTTGAGACATAATTTCAGCCATGTGCAACCCTCTCCTCTAGTTCGTAGTTCTTCCTCTAGATCAGATTTCTGCGGTGCTTAGGCGAAGCGCTGCAGGAATAGATCACCACCTCCACCAGTGCATCGTCGCGTTGCGAGAGAACTCATTTACTTCCCCGTCTCTCTTGCTGGATCAATAAGGCGGAGATCTTCATCGAGCTGTACATGTGCTGAACACGGAGGTGTTGTCCATTCGGTACTAGATCGGGACGGATCATGGGATGACGGTGATTTGAATCACGAAGACGTTCCACTACATCAACCGCGTTTTTAACGCTTCCCGCTTAGCGATCTACAAGGGTATGTAGATCCGATCTCCCTCTCGTAGATGACCATCACCATGATGGGTCTTCGTGTGCGTAGGAAATTTTTTGTTTCCCATGCAACGTTCCCCAACAATCATCACCATGGATAGGTATTGCGTGTGCGTAGGAAATTTTTTGTTTGCCATGCAACGTTTCCCAACATGGACAACAGTTGCGGTGGCGGCGAACGAGGGAGCATACCGTAGCCAGAGAAGTATGCTTCAACGGGGTAAGTTTCTCTTCTAATTTGGTGCAGTATCATGTCGTTTGCAACATCGATTTGTTCTTGTAGTTTAATTTGTTGACCTAGTTCATAGTGCTCATGGTGTTAGGATGTGTCTTTGTTTTGCATGGTCATCGTAGGATGGACCCCAATAGAGCAGTTGGGATGGAATGTAGAATGGAAACCACACTTGTAGCTAGTACTGGCACAAAATATCCAATACATGATTCTCCTTTCCTTTTGTTCGTGACAACCAATGGACTTTTAATCTGTTTAGATCTTCCATATGTGCTCAATATCATGGGGTCTATATGATGAAGTGGAATTCAGGTACTCGGACATTGCAAAATCAGCTTGGGTCCCTGTCCAGTGCGATGACGAGCTTGATATCATGTTTGCAATACATGATTCTTTCCGTGCTAAACTAGAAATCAGTTTCATACAATGGAAGAGAGGAAATCCACAGAGCTGAGGAATAAGATCTCAGTCTAGGTCTAGAGGTAAAGGAAGGACCAGCCAATCAAGGGGCAGAAAAACAACAACTCATAGTAGAGTGATAACCCAGAAGTATAGGGATCGCAACAGTTTTCGAGGGTAGAGTATTCAACCCAAATTTATTGATTCGACGCAAGGGGAGCCAAAGAATATTCTCAAGTATTAGAAGTTGAGTTGTCAATTCAACCACACCTGAAAGACTTAGTATCGACAGCAAAGTTTTAGTAGCAAATTAGTGTGATAGTAACGGTAGCAGCTGTAACAGCAGTAGCGGTAAAGTAACTTAGCAAGGACCAGTATATGAAAAGCTCGTAGGCATTGGATCGGTGATGGATAATTATGTCGGAAGACATTCATCATATAACAGTTATAACATAGGGTGATATGTAACTAGTTCCAGTTCGTCAATGTAATGTAGGCATGTATTCCGTATTTAGTCATACGTGCTTATGGAAAAGAACTTGCATGACATCTTTTGTCCATCCCTCCCGTGGCAGCGGGGTCCTAATGGAAATTAAGGGATATTAAGGTCTCCTTTTAATAGAGAACCAGAACAAAGCATTAGCACATAGTGAATACATGAACTCCTCATACTATGGTCATCTCCGGGAGTGGTTCCGATTATTGTCACTCCAGGGTTGCCGGGTCATAACACCTAGTAGGTGACTACAACTTGCAAGATAGGATCAAGAACACAGATATATTGATGAAAACATAATAGGTTCAGATCTGAAATCATGGCACTCGGGCTCTAATGACAAGCATTAAGCATAGCAAAGTAGTAGCAACATCAAGCTTAGAACATAGTGGATACTAGGGATCAAACCCCATCAAAACTAACTCGATTACATAATAGATCTCATCCAACCCATCACCGTCCAGCAAGCCTACGATGAGATTACTCACGAACGATGAAGAGCATCATGGAATTGGTGATGAAGGATGGTTGGTGATGACGACGGCGTCGATTTCCCCTCTCCAGAGCCCAGAACGGACTCCAGATCTGCCCTCCCGAGGAAGAACAGGTGGTGGTGGCGGCTCCGTGTCGTGAAACGCAATGAACTCTTCTCTCTTAAATTTTCCTGGGCGAGAGAGACATTATAGAGTTGGAGTTGGAGGCCGCAGAGCTATGTGGGCCCCACAAGCCTGCCAGGCGCGCCCTAGGGGGGTCGCGCCTCCTGGGCTTGTGGTCCCCTGGCTCCGTGTCTTCAGGTAATTCTTGCGCCAGTATTTTTTATGTATTCCACAAAAAATCCTTGTAAGTTTCTAGGTCATTCCGAGAACTTTTATTTCTGCACAAAAACAAGACCATGTCAATTCTACTGAAAACATCATTAGTCCGGGTTAGTTCCATTCAAATCATGCAAATTAGAGTCCAAAACAAGGGAAAAAGAGTTTGGAAAAGTAGATACGATGGAGACGTATCAACTACCCCAAGCTTAAAGCCTTGCTTGTCCTCAAGCAATTCAGTTGACAAACTGAAAGAGACAAAAGGAAAACTTTTACGAACTCTGTGTGACCTTGTTGTAGTAATTATGTCTAACTCATATTCGGATTTTCAGCAAGATCATAAGCTAACCACATAAGCAATAACATTTAGGTCTCAGGATGTACTCATATCAATGGCATAATCAACTAGCAAGCAATAATAATAAGTTTCAAACGTCAACACTTCAATCAAAACAATCATAATACAATATGAACAGATGGTATCTCGCTAGCCCTTTCTGAAACCGCAAAACATAAATGCGGAGCACCTTCAAAGACCAAGGGCTGACTCAACATGGTAATTCATGGCAAAGAAGATCCAGTCACAGTCATACTCAATATCAATTAATAGCAAAGCATAAAAATGACGGAGATGCTCTCTAACTGGTGCTTTTTAATAAGAAGAGGATGACTCAACAAAAATGTAAATAGATAGGCCCTTCGCAGAGGGAAGCATTGATTTGCAGAGGTGCTAGAGCTCAAGCTTTTTAAAACAAAGATAAATAATTTTGGGTGGCATGCTTTCATTGTCAACACGATGACCAAGAGTTTTCACCATCTTCCATGCTACACATATTATAGGCGGTTCCCAAACAGAAAAGTAAAGTTTTGACTCCCCCACCACCGATCAATCACACTCCATGACTAGCCGAATCCTCGGGTGTCGTCCATACCAACAACAACCCAGGGGGAGTTTTGTTTGCAATTATATTTTTTATTCGAGCATGGAACTGGGCATTCCGATTACCGACCCCTTTCTCGTGAGTGATAGTGAATAAACACGTATCGAGGATAACACGCCTAGCATGGAAGAAACTGATCGCCCCTTGTCACCACATGAGCGGTTCAGGCATACAAAATAGATTATTATTTGAAGGTTTAGAGAGTGGCACATGCAAATTTACTTGGAACGGCAGGTAGATACCGCATATAGGTAGGTATGGTGGGCGCATACGGAACAACTTTGGGTTTATAGAAGTGGATCCACAAGCAGTATTTCCGCTTAGTACAAGTGAAGGCTAGCAAAAGACTGGGAAGCGACCAACTAGAGAGCGACAACACTCATTAATATGCATTGAAATTAACCAATGTTGAGTGCAAGCATTAGTAGGATATAAATCACCATAAACATGAATATCATAAAGGTTGTGTTGATTTTGTTTCAACTACATGCGTGAACATGTGCCAAGTCAAGCCACTTAAATCATTCAAAGGAGGATACCATCCTATCATACTACATCATAATCATCTTGAAATTCATGTTGGCATCCAAGACAAACCATTATAAGCTCCTAGCTAATTAAGCATGGCATCAGAAACTATGATCTCTAAGTTGTCATTGCAAACATGTTTCTCTCATAACAATCCCGAATTAGGAACGATGAGCTAGTCATATTTACAAAAACAAAATAGGTCGAGTTCATACCAGCTTTTCCAGGCTCAGTCACTTCATCATATATCGTCATTATTGCCTTTCACTTGCACTACCGAATAATGTGAATAATAATGAGTGTCCGTGCATTGGACTAAGCTGGATTCTGCAAGCAAACTCAGAGGAGAAGACAAAGTAATACTGGCTCTCTGACGGATAAACAGTTATGCATATGAGAGACACTAAACATTTTAATCATGGTCTTCTACCTTGACCCAAAGAAAAAGAAAACTTTTCACACGGGAAAGCTCCCAACAAGAAAAAGAAGAACGGGAAATCTTTTTGGGTTTTGTTTTCAAATACCACTAAACAAGCTGGAAAGTAAACTTACATTTTTTTTTCAATTTAAACAAACACACGAGAAGAAAGCAAGAAAAAGAAATAAACTAGCATGGATGATACAATGGCAAAGTGTGAACACCAACTATCAAAGTGAATGTGTGAGCATGAATATAGAGTCGGTGAGAAACACGTACTCCCCCAAGCTTAGGCTTTTGGCCTAAGTTGGTCTACTCCCACGGCTGGTCCAGGCGATATCCAAAATCATAATGGGGGTTGTACGGGAACGCGGCAGCTACCGCCTGAATAGCCGCCTCACGGAGGCGAGCAGCCTTCGCCTCCCTCTCATACTCCTTTGCCTCTCCTCTGGTTATGTAATATCTCCGTTTTCCCCGAAAGTCAAAGAAGGCAGGAGCAGGAAGGGTAATATCGAAAACATGTTGTTGGTTAAATACTAACCGGTATAGGAGGGATTCATTATCCCTCTCAAGGAACTGATAACGTATCACAGCGGCGCGATCAAGGAAAGCTGTATGGAGCGGGGGATCTCCTGTGCGGATGGGTATTCCAAGAAAATTTGCTATGCGAGTGGCATAGATCCCACCAAATAAATCCCCTTCATTAGCATTATTATTTAGCCTCCTCGCAATTATAGCTCCCATGTTGAAACTTCTATCACCTGTTACTGCGCTCTTAAGAATACTAAGGGCAGGTGCGCAGAGGTGACAATGCTCATGCTTGCCATTAATGCATCTACATTTATTGGAGATGAATTCTTTGAGCCCGGCGTTGTGAAAAAATGTATCAAACTCGTCCTTGAAACCTGCATCAATCATGAATTCATCGGAAGGACATTCACATGGTTGTACCTCTGTGTTCCTCGGCTGGTAAGGATCGGGCTCCCGAATCGCCAGACGGGGACCCCTTTTGCTTGAGAAACCACCATGATAGTTTTTCCTGAACATCTTCTTTTTCTGAAATTTTTAGTGACTCAAAAGAAAAGTGAACAAGGCTCAACAAAACTCATAGCAACTACTCCTACAAGTGTCTAGAGGCCATATCATGCATCAAAACTACTTGGGACCAACTAAAATTAACATGCAAAGCTCAAGAAGAGGGTCACCAAGGCAGCAAAAATATGCAATGAATAGAGCACTAGAACAAAAACTAATTGGACCAATGGAGGAGTCACATACCAAGGAAGAATTCCCCAAAATAGTTTGGTGAATGGGGCTTTGCACAAGGAGATCGAAAAATGCAGCACAAAGAGCAAGAACACGAGTTTGAGGTGTGGAATGATTTTTTTCTGGAGGTAGACGAAGGAGATGGGAGTTGGAATAACTGGAGGGGGGCCACATGGGGCCCACAAGCCTGCCAGGCTCGACCAGGGGGGTAGGCGCGCCTCCTGGGCTTTTGGCCCACTGGTGCATTCCCCTGATTAGCTTTCTATCTCAGAAATTTTCAAATATTCCAGAAAAAATCATACTTGAATTTCAGCGCATTTGGAGAACTTTTCTTTTCGGGTCACTTTTCTATTGAACTGAAAATGCGGAAAACGGGAAAATAAAGCTAAAATTATTATTTTTCTTCTAAACCACAGAAAGTAAAAGTTGGGAAGAGAAGGTTGTGAATCCTAGATTCTTCCATCTCGTGCTCATCAAAAGAAATCCGTCAATGAGGTTGATCAAGTCTCCTTGACAAACTTTTTTCGAATCACATAAAACCGGAGAATTTTCGTATAATCACTAGGTTACCTCAACGGGGATGTGCATATCCCCAACAAGTAAATCATACTTCATCTTGACAGTAGGTATAGGGCATTCAAAGCCTCCAATAATAATCGGTGAAGATTTCTCAATAGCATTGATGCAATGAACTCGATATTGTTTCTTCGGAAAGTGCACCGTGTGCTCATTACCATTAACATGGAAAGTGACATTGCCTTTGTTGCAATCAATAACAGCCCCTGAAGTGTTTAAAAAGGGTCTTCCAAGGATGACCGCCATGGCATCATCCTCGGGAATATCCAGAATAACGAAGTCTGTTAAGATAGTAACGTTAGCAACCACAACAGGCACATCCTCGCAAATGCCGATAGGAAAAGCAGTTGATTTGTCGGCCATTCGCAAAGCCATTTCAGTAGGCGTCAACTTATCCAATTCAAGTCTAAGATATAAAGAGAGGGGCATAACACTAACACCGGCTCCAATATCGCATAAAGCAGTTCTAACATAATTTCCTTTAATGGAGCAAGGTATAGTGGGCACTCCGGGATCACCTAGTTTCTTAGTAGTCCCACCCTTGAAGGTGTAATTAGCAAGCATGATGGAAATCTCAACCTCGGGTATCTTCCTTTTATTAGTCACAATATCTTTCATGTACTTAGCATAAGGAGACATTTTAAGCATATCAGTCAAACGCATTTGCAAAAAGACAGGTCTAATCATTTCAACAAAGCGCTCAAAAATCCTCATCATCCTTTTTCTTGGATGGTTTGGGAGGAAAGGGCATGGGTTTTTGAACCCATGGTTCTCTTTCTTTACCATGCTTCCTAGCAATAAAATCGTTCTTATCATATCTCTTGTTCTTACGTTGTGGGTTATCAAGATCAGGTTCAATCTCCACATCCTTATCATTACTAGGTTGAACATCAACATGGACACCATTATCAATATTATCACTAGGCTCATGTTCATCACCAGATTGTGTTTCGGCATCAGAAATAGAGACATCATTTGGACTCTCGGGTGTAACAGCAGCAGGTTTTCTATCATGCAAGTTCCTATCATCTTTCTTTTTCTTCCTATTACCAGGATGACTAGGTGCATCAGTGTTAACTCCTTGAGAATCTTGTTCAATTCTCTTAGGATGGCCCTCGGGATACAAAGGTTCCTGAGTCATTCTACCACCTCTAGTGACAACTCTAACAGAATTGTCATTCAACTCATTAAGCAAGTCATTTTGAGCCTTAAGTACTTGTTCTACTTGAGTAGTGACCATGGAAGCATGTTTACCCAAAAGCTTAAGATCATTGACATTTCTATCCACACAAGCACTTATATGATTAATCATACGAGCATTTTGTTTCAATTGTATGCTAACATAATCATTAAAACTTTGTTGTTTGGCAACAAAGTTATCAAATTCATCTAAGCATAAGCAAGCAGGTTTATCATAAGGAATATCACTCTCATTGAATCTACGAAGAGAATTTACCTCTACTACCTGTGTCGGGTTATCAAGACCATGTATTTCTTCAATAGGTGGTAGATTCGTAACATCTTCAGATTTAATACCTTTCTCTTGCATAGATTCCTTGGCTTCTTGCCTATCTTCAAGACTGAGGAATAGAATACCTCTTTTCTTCGGAGTTGGCTTCGGAGGTGCTTCGGGAATAGTCCAAGCGTTATCATTGCTCAAGATATTATTCAATAGAATTTCAGCTTGATCCACAGTTCATTCCCTGAAAACACAACCAACACACCTATCTAGGTGGTCCCTAGAAGCATCGGTTAGTCCATTATAAAATATATCAAGTATTTCATTTTTCTCAAGAAGGTGATCAGGCAAAGCATTAAGTAACTGGACAAGCCTCCCCCAAGCTTGTGGGAGACTCTCTTCTTCAACTTGCACAAAGTTATATATATCCTGCAAGGCAGCTTGTTTCTTATGGGCAGGAAAATATTTCTTAGAGAAGTAGTATATCATATCCTGGGGACTACGCACACAACCAGGAGCAAGAGAAATGAACAAAGTTTTAGCATCACCCTTTAGTGAGAAAGAAAACAACTTAAGGATATAGTAATGGCAAAAAATTTCCTCATTCGTAAATACGGTGGCTATATCATTCAGTTTAGTAAGATGTGCTACAACCGTTTCAGATTCATAATCATGAAAAGGATCAGATTCAACCGAAGTGATTAACTCAGGATCGACAGAGAATTCATAATCCTTATGAGTAACAAAGATGGGTGAAGTAGCAAACTTAGGATCATACTTCATTCTAGCATTCAGATATTTTTCTTTCCACTTGCGCAATAAATTCTCAAGATCATAGCTAACCTTACAAGCAAGAAAGTCTTCAGCTACCTCTCCCTCCATAACATAACCCTTAGGTCTATCAGGCAATTCATATCTAGGAGAGCTAGGTCTAACCGGTGTAACAGCAGGTTCCACTTCAATAATTTCATCAGTTTCAGAAGTATCATCACATTCAGCAGTAACTCTAGCAATTTGTGCATAAAGAAATGCACCCAGTGGCAAATCATTATCAAGCAAAGCATCATGGATAGCAGAAGTAGCATCATCAAGCACAGACGACATATTAGGATTACTAGTAGGTGGTGGTGTCGCAAATTTACTCATAACTGAAGGTGAATCAAGTGCAGAGCTAGATGGCAGTTCCTTACCTGTCCTCGTAGTTGAGGGCAAGACTTTAGTTTTTGGATCTCTCGGATTCCTCATAGTTATCAACAGACGTAAAT
Source organism: Hordeum vulgare subsp. vulgare (assembly GCF_904849725.1). NCBI lineage: Eukaryota > Viridiplantae > Streptophyta > Magnoliopsida > Poales > Poaceae > Hordeum > Hordeum vulgare. Next base: position 201,723,877 of record NC_058519.1, on the reverse strand, counting down.
CCCAAGTGACTCAGAGAAAAGAGCTATGCTCCCCGGCAACGGCGCGAGAAAAAGGTCTTGATAACCCACAAGTATAGGGGATCGCAACAGTTTTCGAGGGTAGAGTATTCAACCCAAATTTATTGATTCGACACAAGGGGAGCCAAAGAATATTCTCGAGTATTACCAGTTGAGTTGTCAATTCAACCACACCTGAAAGACTTAGTATCTGCAGCAAAGTTTTAGTAGCAAAGTAGTGTGATAGTAACGGTAGCAACAGTAATAGCAGTAGCGGTAAAGTAACTTAGCAAGGACCAGTATAGGAAAAGCTCGTAGGCATTGGATCGGTGATGGATAATTATGTCGGATGACATTCATCATGTAACGTTATAACATAGTGTGATATGTAACTAGCTCCAGTTCGTCAATGTAATGTAGGCATGTATTCCGTATTTAGTCATACGTGCTTATGGAAAAGAACTTGCATGACATCTTTTGTCCATCCCTCCCGTGGCAGCGGGGTCCTAATGGAAACTAAGGGGTATTAAGGTCTCCCTTTAATAGAGAACCGGAACAAAGCATTAGCACATAGTGAATACATGAACTCCTCATACTATGGTCATCTCCGGGAGTGGTTCCGGTTATTGTCACTCCGGGGTTGCCGGGTCATAACACATAGTAGGTGACTACAACTTGCAACATAGGATCAAGAACACACATATATTGATGAAAACATAATAGGTTTAGATCTGAAATCATGGCACTCGGGCCCTAGTGACAAGCAGTAAGCATAACAAAGTAGTAGCAACATCAATCTTAGAACACTGTGGATACTAGGGATCAAACCCCATCAAAACTAACTCAATTACATAATAGATCTCATCCAACCCATCACCGTCCAGCAAGCCTACGATGAGATTACTCACGAACGATGAAGAGCATCATGGAATTGGCGATGAAGGATGGTTGGTGATGACGATGGCGTCGATTTCCCCTCTCCGGAGCCCAGAACAGACTGCAGATCTGCCCTCCCGAGGAAGAACAGGTGGTGGCGGCGCCTCCGTGTCGTGAAACGCGATGAACTCTTCTCTCTTAATTTTTCCTAGGCGAGAGAGACTTTATAGAGTTGGAGTTGGAGGCTGCGGAGCTACGTGGGCCCCACAAGCCTGACAGGCACGCCCTAGGCGGGGGCCGCGCCTCCTGGGCTTGTGGGCCCCTGGCTCCGTGTCTCCAGGTAATTCTTGCGCCAGTATTTTTTATGTATTCCACAAAAATCCTCGTAAGTTTCCAGGTCATTCCGAGAACTTTTATTTATGCACAAAAACAACACCATGGCAATTCTGCTGAAAACAACGTTAGTCCGGGTTAGTTCCATTCAAATCATGCAAATTAGAGTCCAAAACAAGGGCAAAAGAGTTTGAAAATGTAGATATGATGGAGACGTATCATAGAGACAGTAGTTCCATGCAGGCACCAGGAACACCTACTGTAGAAGTTCCTAGGCTTGCAGGTCCCTCTCATAGTAGAGATTCAAGTGACCCCTATACTGAAGAGGGACTACCAGATAATTGGCCAAGTGATGATGAGGCCGAAAGGTTGTTTCCACAGTTTGTGACAAGGAAGAAGGGCACGAAGAAAGATGATGAGGGGGAAGGTTATGTTCCACCCCCTTAAGGCATGTTTGCTGAGGCAGGTGAAGATGAGAAGGAGGAGGATAGGGACATGGCATACTCTGAGACATCTGATGAGGAAAGACCACATGTGCAATACAATAGAGATTATCCTTCTTTGCAAGAGGGAACAATATTTTCTAGTGCTTTAGACAGTAGAAATGCTCTTGCAACCTTCTCAATAAATACTCAAAGTGAATTTGTGATAGACAAGAGTGACAGTACTAGGTTGACAATACATTGTGCTTATAAGAGGTGTCAATGGAGGATGCATGCCTCCTTAATGAGACACAACACACTGTTTGAGGTATTAAATATAGCAACTAATAGTACATTCGTAGTTAGCAGCATTGATATTGTATTTTGTTTGTTTGTTGCAGCACATAGGTTCTGACATGTGTCTGAACTTTCATGAATGCAGGTTAAGGTTAACAAAACAGCTCATACATGTCCCAGTGTGAACATGAGAAAAAGATTGAGGTCAGCTAAGAGTTGATGGTTGTTGATGCTGTGAAAACCTGGGTTTTAGAGGATTTAGAACCGGGACCAACACAATTGAAGAAAGATTTGAAGAAGAAGTATGGCCTGGTAGTTCCATATATGAGAGTATTCTATGGGAAGCAAATGGCACTTGACAATATCTATGGTAAGTGGGTTGACTCTTTCGAGTTATTGTATACCTTCAAGGCAGAAGTGGAGAAAGTATCTCGTGGCAGTGTAGTTAGGATTGATAAACACACTCTATAGTACAATCTAAATGGGAAGAGTAGACAGAAAGAGTGCTTAGAAGAGTTTTCGTTTCTTTAAAAGCATCTTGGCAAGGTTTTTTTAATGGATGTAGGCCTTATCTTGGAGTAGATGCCACTGCATTAAATGGCAGATTGAGAGGGCAACTAGTTAGTGCATGTGTTATAGATGCTTGCAACTGGATCTTCCCAGTTGCATATGGAGTTGTAGAGGGTGAAAATATAGAGAGTTGGACTTGGTTTTTCCAGAATTTAAGAGAGCTTAGAGGACACCCATCAGGTCTTGTTATCCACACTAATGCATGCAAAGGCCTGGAGACTGCAGTGGAAGTTGTGTTCCCACGTGTGGAGCACAGAGAATGCATGAGGCATTTGGCTGCAAATTTCACAAAAAAGATTAGAGGAAAAAATTTTGATGAAAATTTATGGCCCTGCTCACTGACATACAACATAAATAAACACGACTACCATCTTAGGCAGTTTCTTAGTACAACTAGTGTGAAGGAGTACTTAGAAGAGCATCACATCAAGCTATGGGCAAGGTCACTGTTCAATGAAGTGTGTAAAGTAGATTATGCTAATAACAATCTAGTTGAGTCCTTTAATTCAAAGATTAAAAAATGGAAGGGTATACACATTGTGGACTTGCTAGACAAAACAAGACAACTTATAATGGAAAAGTTTGATCTCAGACAGCAGATTGCGGCTGCAACATTCATTGGTCACATCATAATCCCCAAAGTCATGAAAATGCTTCATGCAAAATATAAGGACCTTGATATGGAGATAGTGAAGAGAACCACATATGAGGCAAAGATCACAATAGTTGACAAGGAAAAGAGTGAGTGGAGATATCTAGTAAATTTGGAAACTAGGACTTGCAGTTGTAGAAAGTGGCAGTTAACTGGACAGCCTTGCATACATGCTTTCTACTTTATTACTTCAATGAGAGGCCCAGTAAGTGAGATTGATCAGTATGTACATGAGTACTCTTTTATTACTAGGTTCAATACTACTTATGCTGAAAATTTGCCTGCAATGGAGGGCAAACAACAGCGGCATGTGGTGGATTCTGGGTTCAAATTGTCTGCTCCATTGCAAAACAGGGCCCTTGGTAGACCTAGGAAGACAAGAATTAGGGCAAAATCTGAAGGAAAAAGACTTGGAGGAAGGAGAAAGAAATGTGGCAGGTGTGGAAGGCTTGGCCATTGTGGCACTCACTTCAAGGAATCCATTGACCCAGCTTTGGGGAAAAAGAGCATTGGGGGCTGAAAATGCAACAAATGGTCATTTAGATGCTGAAAGAGATGCTGAAAATGATACAGAGGTTGAAGCTGATGCTGAAAATGATACAGAGGTTGAAACTGATGCTGAGAATGTTATAGAGGTTGAATCTGATGCTGAAAATGCTACAAAGGTTGAATCTGATGCTGCAATTGCTACATAGGCACCAACAGTGTCATCTGTTATAAGGTGCAATTGCTACACATGTGCTCATTTCAATTTTTGCTTCATCAGATGATTTTATTTCATTTTTGCTTCATTTAATGTTCTCATTTCCATTTTATCCCAAGAAAGAACTACAAAAAGGGAGCTGATAGAGGGATGTCACCAGCCAAGAAGAGGCTCAAGTGTGCACCAGATCCTACAATAGGATATGTAACTGGAAGCAACCAACTGAGCAAAGAAGTGAGCAAAACTGTCACCACAAGGAGGAGTTCAAGGCTCTTAACTAACCCTGCTTGCAACACTAGGAGAAAGAAGATGAAAGATCTGTGGCTGGAATCATTTAGTGTTGTTTTTTGTTGTTTAACAACTATTTGTGAACTTGTTAGCTGCTATGTTAAGTGTGTGATGCTGAAATTATGAACTTATGTAATGCTGAACTTGTGAGCTGCTATCTTGATTGTGCAATGTTGATTGTGCAATGATGAATTTATGATATTTTGTTAGCTGCTACGTCGTGAGATGCTAGTTCCAAATATTATGTGAGCCCTATTTCAATCTATGCTATTTTGGTAATTGTTCAAAGCAAGCTGCCAAGCAAGATTCTTGAGTCATTTCCAAATAGAAACATCACAACATTCCCTAATCACAGCATTGTTCTTGGGATAATACATTCCCAAACTAAGCTCCATCACAGCATACACTACAAACAGAAACCCATTTAGTATGGATTATTAGACCACCCAGAAACAAATGTGGCCAAAATGCTAATACCAAGAACTATGATAAGTCCCCATGCTTGCATAAGCTCGTTCCTCTTCTTCATCTCTAGCTTCAGTTTCTTGTTCTTCTCGGTTAGACACATCACCCTCCGCTCTAAATCATGAGCTTTTAGCTAGCTCTTCTCCAATCCTGCATGAAGCTCCACAAATGCACGAGCAACACGTTCGGTCGGTGGCAGGTCAATTCACACAACCCAGTCACATTCATCAGGAAGCTGCAAAATCAATGATCGAATTAGAAAGAGGAGAAAGAGCAGAATCGAATCAAGCTTAAAATCCAAACACTTACATCAAGAGGGCAGCCGAGAAACCTTCTACCGGAACTTGCTCCTCCCGAGGTGATGTGACGAGCAGGAATAAGCCCGTGGCCAGGGCACTGCCGCGTCGACCAAACCTCAAGGCCACAGAATGTAAGATTGGGGATGTAAAACTCCGATTGAACTATCCCAACACCATCAACCTAACAGCAAAAAAACCCAAACTGATGAACCCTAATTCCGCAATATGCCCAAATCTCCCCCAAATCGACACGGAAACTTACATTGGTGACCACCGATGAGCTTGTGGAGAACATGCCCGACATGCCCGACGTACACATCGCTCACCACGTCGTTCTCAACCTGCCCCCCTCTCTCCGCCTGCGGAATCGCCCGATCCAGTGCGTGCTAAAAAATGCCCATGTCGTCGAGAGGAAGAAGAAAGAGGGGATAGAGAGTGAACCGGTTAGTTGGGCCCAGATGTAAGGAAGGAGAGGTCAAAATGTCAAAGAAATGATATGTTGGCGATCAAACAGCCTTGACTAGACGGAAACGGCTCAGAGGGGCGTTTCTATAAGGGCACATGATGGCGGAGGGGCATTTTTGAGCAGGCTTTTGAATTAGGGGTATATCTGATTAGGTGGTTCGAGTTAGGGACAGAAATGAAAATGGCCCTTTTTTAAACATATGATGTGGACTATGGGTTGAATTTAAGAAACTGTAGGGGGGTTTCTACAAAATGTGAAACATTTTCTTTAGGCCACTTAGAGTAGTAATGCGGGTTAACTATTCAAAATGATGATTTATTTTGCAAAATGAAACGTTTTGTTTGTTTGTCACTTAAAATTGTATCGCAACCTAATTACGAGTAAATATAGGGGGTTTTCTGCAAAATTGATAACAATGTGCGGGCCTAAGCTATTGGTACTTTATTATTAGGTATAGATAAAACATCCTCGTGTACAACAACCCCCCTCTAAAATAAAGATATGACTTCTGAAGCAAACCAATGGTGTGGACTTACTCCTCACTTACAAAGGGTAATTTAAACAATTTCGGTGTTATAAATGCCCATAAAAGAAAATGATTCACCCTTTTTGACCTGCAGTGTTGACCCCATCCGCCGAGGGAGACGTAGGCTAGGCTCTTTGGTAGCGGATGCATATTCATCTGACCCTAATTACCGTCCATTCTAACTAGCACACATGTGAGCAAAGTCAATCTACCATATCTTAGAGTTGCACGACACGTGAGGTGCCCCACCCGACTATAGTCTCACTTTTGTGCCTCCACACCTCTCCAACGAAGACATACCTTCCCTAAAGGAGGAAATTCCAACAACACATCCTCGTCTCCATCATTTACACTTGTGGTTATGATAAGGGGTTTCCCAATCTTCTCAGTGAGCAGCTGGTGTCGATGATGAACTTGCTGGATAAATTGTGAGACGCTCTCGAACTCTCCGGTTGTTCCCTTGTTCCCAATGCAACGGATCTTCAACCCTATGGATATTCGCAACACCACACACTTGCACATGTAGCCGCCGACCACAAAGCGGTTCTGCAATCTCCATATTCCCAATGGAACGACAGATAGCACTTGACTTTCAGTAGCAAAACACCCTATCAAAATGAATTTGGTGTACATAGATATTCCTGGATAGATGCGAAGATGAATATAATTTCAGAGGAATGCTTAAAGTAATTCAATCTGGTAGAGGTTTAATCAAAACTCTGTCTAAACCTAAAAGCCACGACTTACAAGGGTATATAAAGACCCCTCAACGTCCAACCTAGTGTTGGGGTCGAAAACAACCATATCTCTAACTTTCCTAACTTAAATGACTCTATTTGGAAAACTGGCAGAAACAACTGCGGTATAGTTTTGACGACTACGACTCGGTCTTCGCAAATGTGGGACTGCGGTATACAATCTGGAAAGCACACGGGTTGACCTTTCCAAATTATATTTACACGCCTTATTTGGAGCACGGACACGGATTCTAAACGTATATCAATTTCAGGCCTCCTAACAGCCAATCCAAGTCTGCTTTTGATTTTCCTTCTCCTGATGTTGTGCACCTGCCTCCATCTCCTCCCTCGTGCACGTGCTGATATTGGACGACGTCCGTCTTGCTTCAATTCTTCATATCCACGTGCTAAGCTTGTCTTCCTATCAAATCTAATCATACAAACATGCAAAGACTTAGGCAATATAAATTCTTATTAATACAAATGTCTGATTCAACTAAGAGTGAATTGACATGTTGTTCTAGTAGCTTTGCACGTGCTCTTGTAATTGGTCCAATTCTGATTTCATTGGACTTACTATGTTCAACAACATCATCAATGGGGAAATATGATAAGCAACTAGGGATGTCATCGTCGCCCTCCTCGAAAAGGCATCGACCTCAAGGTGCCAAGTTCTTCTCCATGATATGGTGTCAAATCAGCGATGTTGGATGTATTACTCACACCAAACTCGTTCATGTGAAGAACAATTTTGTATGCATTACTATTAATCCTGGGAAGCACTTTATATGGTCCATCAGCCCTTGGCTTCAACTTTGACTTGCACTGTTTAGGAAATCTATCTTTGTGAAAATGAACCCACACCATGTCGTCGAGCTCAAACATCACTTCCTTTCTCTTCTTATTAATACGTTAGCAGTGTACTTAATATTCTTTTCAATAGCTTCTTTAGTCTTCTCGTGTATCTTCCTCACAAAATCTACCCTCTTGGATGCCTCCATGTTCACTCTCTCTTGAATTGGAAGGGGTAACAAATCAAGGGGCATAATGGGTTTAAAACCATAGACCACCTCAAATGGATAGAACCGAGTTATGGAATGTACCGTCTCTTATGTGCAAACTCCACATGAGGCAAACACTCATCCCATACACGTGGATTCTTATTTATCATGGATCACAACAATGTGGAGAGCGTGCGATTAACCACCTCCATGTGACCATCTGTTTGGGGATAACAAGTAGTGTTGGATAATAACTTTATCCACAACTTTCCCCAAAGTGTCTTCCAGAAGTATCTCATGAACTTCACGCCATGATCAGAAACAATCGCCTTTGGTACTCCATGTAAGTATATGATGTCCCTGCAAAACAGATTAGCAATGTGTGACACATCAACGCTTTTGTGGATGATATGTATGCAATGTATCTACTTTCCCAAATACCTTTTCTCTTGTTTTGGACTCTAATTTGCATGATTTGAACAAAACTAATCCGGACGGACGTTGTTTGAAGCAGAACTACCATGGTGTTGTTTTTATGTAGAAATATAAGTTCTTGGAAATGGACGAAACTTTTTGGAGAATTTTTCTAAAATATATAAAAATAATGGAGCGAAGACCCACCACAGGACCTATTGGTGCCAAGCTAAGAGGGCACAGCGACCCCCCTAAGCATGCCATTTTGGCTTGGTACCACCTCGTAGCTCCATTGACCCTAATTCTAGTCCTATAAATTCCTATTTCTAGAAAAGAAATCAGAGAGAATATTTTGTTGCATTTTATGAGAAGGAGCCATCGCCACCTCCTATTCTTCCTTGGGAGGACTCATCTGGAGTCAATTTGGGGCTCCGTGGAGGGGGATTCATCGCCGTCGTCATCACCAACCTTTCTCCATCAACACCATCATGATGCTCACCACCGTGAGTGAGTAATTACCTTGTAGGCTTGATAGACGGTGATAGGGTTGGATGATATTGATCATGTAATCGAGTTATTTTGATAGGGCTTGATCCCTAGTAACCACTATGTTGTGAGATTGATGTTGTTATGAGTTTGTTATGCTTAATGCTTGTCACTAGGGCCCGAGTGCCATGATTTCAGATCTGAACCTATTATGTTTCTATGAATATGAGATAATTTTTGATCCTATCTTGCAAGTTATATGCACCTATTACGTGTCACGATCCGCATACCCCAAGGTGACAATAATTGGGATTCTTTCTGGTGATTGCCGTAGTTTGAGGATTTAATGTATTCACTATGGGTTAATGCTTTGTTTCGGTTCTGTACTAAAAGGATGCCTTAATATCACTTAGTTTCCTTATGGACCCCGCTGCCATGGGACGGTAGAACAAAATATGTCACGCAAGTTCTTACTATAAGCACTATGACTTTATATGGAATACATCCCTACATTAAATTGATGAGTTGGACCTAGTTTTGTGTCGCTCTAGTCGTCGGTGTCAAAACCGGTTGATCTTAGTTAGGGGACCGAAATGTGGATCTAGGGTTGATGGGTAACAAGAGACAATGGGACGGGATTTTACCTAGGTTTGGGCCCTCTTGATGGAGTTAAAACACTACGTCCTACTCTTGTTGTTATTCATGAGGTAGTACATAGTACAGAGTTGATCTACTGCGAGATCGATGGTGTGGTCTAAACCCTAATCTTAATGAGCTTGATGTGTGCTACGAGCTACTACACCCTGGCTTATATAGATGCCAGGGGAGTAAGGGTTTATAGAAGGTTAGTTACAAAAGAGAAGGAATATGTCGATTACTATATCTCCTTGGATTATAGGCCAAGTCTCCGGAAGAGTCCATCTTGAATCCATCGCTTCTACAATAGTCGAGTAGGAGAGAGAGTCTGGCCCATAAGGACAGGTAGGCGGCCCAAGGACCCCCTAATCCTGGACTCCCTCAGTAGCCCCCGAACTAGCCTCTAACGTCGTAGTATAGGTCCACCACTTCCTCGTTTCTTCGGTCTTCGGCTTGCGAGGCGAGTTTCGCATTGTATCCGGTTGACCCTTTCTTCTGCATTATTCCTTCATCTACAACCGATGAAATGCCACAAGGCCCACAAAGAGCACATATTTTATTTTCACGAAGTTAACCACCCCCTCGATTCCCATGCGCCAATGGAAAATGGGTGGTTCCTTCCTTAGAGAAAAGGAATCACACACCACATAACACACACGTGCCCCCTAACAACGCTCCCCATCCCTTCCAACACACCAAGAAGAACACCAGAGGAGCGAAGTCATGGCGACCGCCGCAGGCCCCTCCTCGCATCCTCATGGCTCTATCCTTGGAGATTGGCCCAGCTGTTCTGTCTCGCACCTCCATTGCGCGAGCTCGAGGTGCAGGGGTATTTGCCTGACTCAGATCTGGTTCCCTCTCTTCATGGGTTAACCTCCATCAATGGTGATGCCTTTGTAGAGAGGTTTCCTAAACCCGATACAACATAGAGGGTATGCTTCATTCTTTACCTCTTACGAGGCCTAGGCTTCCCTATCCTTCCCTTTCCGCGGGGCTTGTTAGAATACTATGGAATCCAACTTCACCATCTTACCCGTGGATCTATTCTCCATATTGCGGGATTCGTTTCTCTTTGCGAGATGTTCTTAGGTTGTGAAGCCCATTTTGAATTGTGGAAGAAGTTTTTCTGCCTCGTCTCCCGAACCGAGGGCAGGATTATTTATGAAGTTGGGGGAGCCGAAGTATGGCACATTGCCAGAATCGGATATCTGGTAGGTACTCCGAAGGAAGCTCCCAAAGAATGGACCTCCGAATAGGAAGATCCTAGGTTTTGTAAGAAAACTACGAATAGGAAGATCCCGAGTTTTGTAAGGAATCCAATTTCATCTATTCTAAGCATGGTAACGGTAGTGCTCCTATCCAACGGCCGGGGATATATTCGATTTCTCAATTTTCTAGTGCCGATAAGCTTAGGATGTTATTTCATCATCTTGCGCTAAAAAAGGCACCCTCGTATTATGCTAACAAAGGGGCGGATTGAAGACATACCTTTATTTGACCCCATTCGAAGGGGTTTGCTCGAATTCTCAACCGCTCCACTTAGGAAGCAGTTTAATTGGCACCCAAGAAGCCCGTATAAAGAAGACGACTTGGAGGTTAAGTAGCTGGTCGCCAAGGTAAAGCTGTTGATGCACTACCGGCTAACCATGATCGTTATGGCCGAAGCATTAAGGTGATGCGTCCACCCTCACCAACAGAGATCCCATACTTTGTGACAATTCAAGAGTGCAAGCAACGCCACTCGATACAAGCGGGAAGATCCGGCGGATCAGGCGACATTAGCTGCCATGCTAGCCGATCTTTATATGGGCGAGAAGGATGGATTTATCAGCCAGAATACCAAAGATGGTTATTCAAATCATAATCCATCGAATGGGTTAGTGCAGTTCAATTCCGTTAATTCGGATCCTTAGGTTGTCTCCGGATTGACTAAGTCCCTCGATTTTTTGTTCTTTAAACAGGATTGGAGGCGTGTGGTAGAAAAGATCCGCTTACCTCCTCCTCAGCCAGAGAACCATGCCAAGGACGATGACCCGAGTTTCCATGATGATACGGATATATCGATAATTTTTGCAAACGGGTTCTTTTATGAGAAAAGTATAAATGACACCGAGGTCACCCTCATTGTTGACTATCCGAAGATACCTCCCTCATCGAACAAGGAGAAAAAGAAGAAAGTGACTTCGTGGAAAGGCCATTCGGTTGTCCCAACGGCCCCTCCAGTTACAACATGTCGTCGCTCCATGCGCCAAACACCTATTATTATAGGTTGTGCTGATTCTACGTTGAATACTAATCGGCCCTCCAAACGCGGATCCTCTAGAGGGACTTCTCCCACTCCTCCCTCTTCCAAGAGATATTATTTTTGCAATAAGCATTGTTTTTCCAATAAACAATGGGTATTTATGTCCGTCGATTTATTCGATAGGACTTGAACACAACCACCCCCTTTGACGGTGGTGGAAAATGTGGAAATCCCTCATGCACGTCAAGCCGCCGAGGAGTATGACAATTTTTAATTTACCAACTATGAAGTGGAGAGCATAATGAGCCATCGTCGAAGGAAAGAATCCATGCGCCATCCAGATTTTACCGAATATTTTAACACCTTGAGTTTGGTTGACACGCACCTTGGAGCTGCCCGGGTAGGACTCGAAGGAGTAGCCAGGCATATGTTAGCAAGCATTAAGGTGTGTATACGGATTGATACTATTTTTGTGTATAAATTCTGAGATACTAGCCCCCAATCCTCGATTTGGTAGCATGACCGATCCGAGGGTCTAACCCTAACTGTCGACACACTTTGTAGGCTGCAAGGGACAAAAATAAAGAAATGTCCCAGGAGATCGGGACTTACCGAACACAACTCGAAGTTACGAAAACTGAGTTAGAACAAGTGAAAAGTTTCACCAGATAAGCACATGGTAAGAGTTTTTGTTTTGACCTCATATGCATAGTTGTCCTATTGTCCCCTTTTTAAAATGAAAGCATATATTGTAGCAGCTGAATTTATAGGCCAATTTCAAAAAAAATCTAGAAACGGCCAAAGAATTGCAAAGATATGTCGAGTCTCAAAACGAGGCCAACTGCAAGTCCTTATACCAAAGTGTAAACGAGAATAAGAAGCTTGAAGCAAAAAAGCAAGAATATATAAACAAAATTGAAAGTTTAAAGACTCAACTCGGACAAACCACGACGAAAACAAGAGACTGAAAGGTGGAATGTTCGGTAAGTAACATACCGAATTGTGTGAATATATAGAAATGACTTCAAAAATCAGATCAACGATTCCATTCTTTTGGTGCAGCACTCTTGACCGGGTGTCCTGAGGAAGAAGCCAGTTCATTTAGTGGCAATCTTTTGAAAGATTTGTCCCTGAGTTATGAGCGCTGCCGCAAAGGGATGAGAAGCATGCTAAAGGCCTTATGGCTAGTCGAGACACCTCCGGAAATGATGCCAGAACTGGTTGAGTGCCTTAAAGGGGCTCAGAGCCGATTTTAGCCATGGGAGACATTGGCCTGCCAAGAGGGTGCTTGGGAGGTGTGGGCGATGGTGAAGACAAGGTTTACAAAGCTCAATCCCGAAGACCTCACACGAGTCGGGCCAGCTGGGCCCGATGGTCAAGAGGTGCCACTTCACCTCGTTTATGACTAAGTGATGCCCGTCGTACGTTTGTCGCAACAAGATTGTCGTCTAGATGCAATAATACATAACTTAGATCAGCAATCTAACACATGATATGATGCAACTTAGTATTAGCAATTCTCCGTCCGATGTGTAAATGTTATCTTAATCGACCATCTTCTTCTACCTTCCTGGATAACCATCAGGAAGTATTATGTACTGTGTAACCTATAAAATCAGTAAACAGTTCAGAGAATCAGGCAATCCAGCCAATTGGTGCTACCATATAGATAATTATCGTGGACTAATTTTATATTACTTTTTACTTTAGCAAGAAACACCTTCCCAAGGAAATAGTTCCTTTATAGGTTCGTTTCTCGGGGTTTTGTGAGCATCCGCTTTGTACGGAGCTACTGTATGTTTGGGAATTTTGACCCTTGGTGTTAACCACCGAATTATTGTTATTTACCTTACTTTGCGAGACCAATTTGTCATTTAAGAACCCTAGATTTTGGATTTACCCATCTGAGGTACGTATCCGGATTACCCGGTCATAACAATCACAGAGGTGCTCCCTTTATCCTTTAGCTGAACAATTGGGAACATAGATGATAAACACAGGAGCTAAGCAACACAGCTTGGCAAAATCTTAAGTTAGTGCATATTGAGGCTTTAAGTAAACGAATAAATGACGTATTATATAAAAATAATGCACAATTGTATTATTATCAGCTTTACAAAGCCCCCAGGTGCCTATAGAAATTACATACTTCACACACACAATCCGGTTAATCCGAACATGAACTGGGATACGTTAATTCCCTTCGACAGAGAAAAAAGGATACAAAAATTGAAAAGATAACGAGGAAATCGGTAAATGTAACTGTGTCAGCTTAGCTATAGAAAATACGAAGATGAGCCGCATTCTAGGGGTTTGGTTCAAGACGATTGTCCAACGCATTGCAAAGGCGATACGCCCCTCGAGTAAGTACGTCGTTGATGATGAAGGGGCCCTCCCATTTGAGTGCAAGTTTGTTCTTTTTCTTCTCAGGGAGGCGTAGCACAAGCTCGCCCATGTTGTAAGTATTTGCCCGAACTTCCCTGCTCTGATTGCATCAAACCTGTTGTTGATAAAAGGTGGACCGTGCCAGGGCTATGTCACGCTCCTCTTCCAATGCGTCCAAGTCATCCTGCTGATCTAACTCAGCTTCTATTTCCTCATACATGCGCACTCTATGTGCATCATGGATAATGTCGCAGGGGATGACTGTCTCCGCCCTGTACACCATAAAAAATGGTGTGTAACCCGTAGATCTATTCGAAGTTGTTCGCAGACCCCACAATACGGAGTCGAGCTCCTCTACCCAATGGCAACCAGACTCTTTAAGAGACCAAACTAGGCGAGGCTTAATGCCGCTCATAATGAGACCTTTAGCCCGTTCGACCTGTCCATTTGTTTGTGGGTGGTAGAGGGAGGAGTAGTCGAGCTTGATGTCCAAATTCATGCATCAGTCCTTAAACTCCTGGGCTATAAAATTGGAACCATTATCCATGATTATACTATGAGGAACGCCATAACGGTGAACCACATCGGATATAAACTCGATGACCAGCCCCGATTTGGCAGAATTTACTGGTTTGGCTTCGATCCACTTTGTGAATTTATCAACCATAACTAGTAAGTACTTCTTTTTCTTGAATCTTCCTTTTAGAGGCCCAACCATATCCGACCCCCACACCGCGAGCGACCAAGTGATCGGTATTGTCTGAAGAGATGTTAAACGCATGTGGCTCTAGTTTGCAAAGAGTTGATATCCAACACAATGTTGGACAAGCGCATTAGGGTACGCTCAAGCTGTTGGCCAAAAGAAACCAGCTTGGAATTCCTTGCCTACCAGGGGCTCTAGCCAGCGCGTGATGGCCACCCATACCTGCATGTATCTCAGCCAAGAGTTTTTTACCTTCTTCTTCGGATATGCATCGCTGGAGGACACTGGTAGTGCTTTTTCTATAAAGTTCGCCTTCGTGAACTTTGTAAGTCTTGGATATTCGAACTATCTGTCTTGCTTCCGTATGGTCATCGGGGAGTTCCTCGTGAAGGAGGTAAGCCAGAAAGGGTTCGGTCCATGGCACGATTATAGCCATGATCTCATGGGCTGACAGCGTTTCCTCTAATGCGGATCCAGCAATGGTTTGATCATGTGGCTCAACTATAGGGGGAGCACTTTGCTCCTTCTTTGTGGTTTCAATATCCCCATGCTCGTCTTGCCATACCACGGAAGGTTTAAACAGTCATTCCAAGAAGGTATTTTGGGGGACAGGGTCACGCTTGGCACCCATGCGAGCGAAGATATTGGAGGCTTTATTATTGTTCCTAGAGACATGATGGAACTCTAAGCCTTTGAACCGAGCCGATATTTTAAGGACAATATTCCTATAAGCTGCCATCTTCGGATTTTTGGCATTAAATTCACCATTGATTTGGGAGATATCATGGTTTGAGTCTCCTCGTACCTCTAGTCATTGTACACCCATTGAAGTTGCCATCCTTAAGCCCTATAGCAGAGCTTCGTATTCTGCTGCGTTATTTGAATCAGTATACATGCTTTGTAGAACGTAACGAATATTGTCGCAAGTGTGGATGTAAGTATAACATCAGCCCCGAGGCTAGCTAGCGTCTTGGAGCCGTCAAAGTACATAATCCAATGGGAGTATGTACTATACTCTTTAGGGAGTTCGTCTTCCGTCCATTCTGCTAGAAATTCAGCCAACACCTGAGATTTAATAGCTTGGCGTGGCTTGTATATAATTTCAAAGGTAATAGTTCTATGGACCATTTAGCTATGCGTCCGGTGGCGTCCATATTGTTGATTATGTCATTCAAGTGTACCTCAGATGCTACCGTTATAGAACACTCTTGAAAGTAGTCTCGGAGCTTGCATGATGCCATGAAGACTGTATAGGATATATTTTGGTAGTGAGGGTAGCGAGTCTTGCATGGGCTGAGGACTTCACACACATAGTAGACTGGCTTCTGTACCCGCCATTTGTGGTATGTCGCTTCTCGTTCAACCACGAGTACTGCGCTGACAACCTGATTCATGGTCGATACGTACAATAGCATTGGTTCCCCTATTGTGGGTGCTGTCAGTATTGGGTTGCTGACCAGCAATGTTTTGATTTCTTCCAGGGCTAATGTTGCCACTTCAGTCCACTCGAAGTTTTTGGTTCGCTTGAGCACGCGATATAGTGGCACTGCCTTTTAGCCAAGGCAGGAGATAAAGCGGCTTAATGCCGCCATGCAACCTGCTAGTTTTTGGGCATGTTTTAGCTGTGTTGGGATCTCTAGTTGGGATAGGGCTCGGATTTCGCCGGATTAGCCTCTATTCCCCTATGGGAGACAATGAATCTGAGAAGTTTACCTACAGAGACACCGAAGACGCAGTTCTGTGGGTTTACAGATTGTCAAAAGTTCGCCGGAAGTCGTCCACTAGCTACGTGACGTGTTTGGTTTTGATGGCCACGTCGTCCACATATGCCTGAACTGTCTTGCCAATTTATGTTTCTAAACATGTTTGAATCATGCGTTGATACGTGGCACCAACTTTTTTTTAACCCAAAGGGCATTGTGTTGAAGCAGAATGGCCCGTAGGGAGTGATGAAAGCGGTTGTTGACTGGTCGGATTCCTTCATCTTTATTTGATGGTATCAAAGTAAGCGTTGAGGAAATAGAGTGAGTCATTTCCTGCGGTGGCATCAATGATTTGATCAATGTGAGGAAAAGGAAACGGATCCTTAGGACATGCCTTGTTGAGGTCTTTAAAATCGACACACAATTGCCAAGATTTGTCCTTTTTGGGACCATGACCAGGTTTGCTAGCCACTCAAGATGTTTGATGTCTCGAATGAATCCGACTTCGAGCAATTTTGCTAGTTCCATGCCCATGGCTTGATGATTGGGTTCAAAAAAACGACGCGACGTTTGTTTAACAGGTTTGAAGTCGTCTATGATGTTCAAGATGTGCTCGACTAGTTTTTGCGGGCTTCCTGACATGTGTGAAGGACTGAAGGGTGCCACGCGAATATATCGTAGTTTTCTTGCAAGAATCCGCACAATGCTTCAGAGATTGTGGGGTCAACCTGTGTTCCGATGGATATTGTCTTGGTAGGGTTCGTCGGGTGTACTTGAAACTTGACTATTTCGTTGGTAGCCTTGAAATATGTGGACTTAGGCCTCTTGCTAAGAGTCACATCGTCAGTGTTGACCATTGATCTCAGTTTGGGGAGTTCTTCGACCGCAAGAGCTTCTGAAAGTGCCTCGAGGGCGAGCGTTGCGGTTTTATTTTCAACCCGTAGGGATCTATCGGGATCACTTGTGAGGGTAATGACACAATTGGGTCCGGGCATTTTTAGTTTCATATACCCATAATGGGGTACGACCTGGAATCTCGTGAAGGCCTCTTGATTCAGAAGGGCGTGAAAGACGCTTTTGAAGGGTTCAATGTGGAAGGTGAGCACTTAGGACGTATAATTCTTATGGGTGCCGAAGACCACATTGAGGGATAACTGACCCATGCATCGAGGTTCCCTTCCGGGGATGATTCCTCGAAAAATTGTGCTACTCCGTTCTATGCGGGATCGATAGAACTGCATTTTCTCCAATGTATCCTCATAGATGAGGTTTAGGCCATTTCCGTTGTCCATTAACACATTAGATAATTTAAAACCATCTATGATGGGATTGAGGACTAATGCGGCTGGTGTTTGGTTGGACTGTATTCCAGGCTGGCCTTCCTCCGTATATGTGATGGGTTCATTGCTGCCACCACAAATACTTGGTCGGCTTCTCGGAGAGCTCTTTTCCTTTGATTATTTGAGGAGAAAGTCTCATAAATCATGAGCACATCAACACTATTATGGGGGGGTTGTTGAGTGAACGCCCTTGTTGTGACTGGGCCTCAAAAATAGCTTCTACGCTTTTGGCCACCTGCCTAATGACCCAACAGGATCGAAGCATGTGAGTTGCGACAGTGCGAGGTAACACAGAGTGAATGAGGCAAGGACAATCTTATATCCTATCCAGTACAGTTTCAGATCCGTCAAGGGGCTTGTTCTTTTTTGACGACCCTCATTTACTTGGTTGCTGCCAAAGTATGCATTTTTTTCGATCTTCTTTGGGTTGCTCGGCGCAGGTAGATTCTGCGTGCAGCAGCTAAGACTGCCACACACTTTCCATGGCACATTATTTATGTACCAATGCCGAAAGATGAGTGAGACTTTGGATGCAGCAACGGGAGAGAGCATTCAAGATTCCCTCTTCGTGGTAGTTATGCCAAAATATGTTTATGACGTCCCGATAGTTGTAATCCGATATCTGGTTTATGTCTAGAAGGAATCTGGCCCAGAAGTGTTGGAATAACTCTCATGTCACGTGCCTGGCATGATGGACGTCTCGTATGCTAGGTCCTTCATCGATGCTCAAGTGCTTCCTAGTCTCGGAGGTGGGTGGGAAAAATTTCGGTGTTTTGACAACACATGTTCCTCCGGTATTACCAATCTATCAAAAACCATTATAGAGTTTGGAGTGCGAGGTCTAGGGCCCATATGGCTGACCAGACATGACACCTCACAGTCTGAATTTAGTTGGGGCAAAAATCGATCGCCGGGGAATCCATGTTACTAGATATTGGAACACACATGGTTCTGAGTTCCGGTGGTCGAGAGGGCGAGCCCCCGTCGGTTCCTCTGTGGTGGCGGTTAGGTGAGTAATGGGTGGGACATAAATTTCCCTGACATCAGGTTTGATCCCGATTGGATCATAGACCGATGGTTGGTCATGGAATACTCCCATGTCCTATGTTCGACCAGATAGCTCGTCTAATTTATCAATATCCACGGCGCCCATAAGTCCGGAGCCGACATGATCAACCGGGGGCGTTGCCACCTTCGGATTATTCAGAGCTAGGGCTGGGATGCGACCACTTGTTGGTGATTCGCATTTCACGTGGATCCGAAACTGGAGCCTCAGCATGAGTTGTTTCAAGGACAAAACCCACCTCCTGTGATGTTAAAGCATCTTTTGGGAGAGAATTTGTCAGAATAAGGTCTCCCCGGGGATTGATACATCTCCAACGTATCTATAATTTTTGATGGTTCCATGCTATTATCCTGTCAAACTTTGGATGTTTTGAATGCATTTTATATCTTTTTTGGGACTAACTTATTAACTCAGTGCCAACTGCCAGTTCCTGTTTTTTCATGTTTTTGACCTTTTTCTGAGGACAATATCAAATGGAGTCCAGACGGAATAAAACCTCCGAAAAGATTTTTTTTTCCGGAACAGAAGATACGCAGGCAGCTTGAGAACCAAGGCAAAGGGTCCCGGGGGAGACCACAAGCCCCCTAGCCACGGCCTGGGGGCGCGCCTAGCAGGCTTGTGGGCCCCCCATGGCTCCTTTGCCCTACTTCTTCCGCCTATAAATCCCCGAAAAATCTGAAACCACGGGAGGGAGCCAAGAAAGTATTTTTCCTTCGCCGCAAGCTTCTGTCTCCGCAAGATCCCATATGGGGCACATTCTGGTGCCTTGCCGGAGGCGGGATTCGGACACGGAGGGCCTTCTTCATCAACAACATTGCCTCTCCGATGATGCGTGAGTAGTTCACCACAGACCTTCGTGTCCATAGCTAGTTGCTAGATGACTTCTTCTCTCTCTTGGATCTTCAATACAAAGTTCTTCATGATCTTCATGGCGACCTATCCGATGTAATCCTCTTTTGCGGTGTGTTTGTCGAGATCCGGTGAATTGTAGGTTTATGATCAGATTATCTATGAATCTTATTTGAGTTTCTTATGATCTCTTATATCCATGATTTCATATCCTTGTAATTCTCTTCGAGTTGTCGGTTTCGGTTGGCCAACTTGATCTATAATTCTTGCAATGGGAGAAGTGCTTGGTTTTGGGTTCATATCATGCGGTGTCCTCACCCAGTGACAGAAGGGGTAGCGAGGCACGCATCATGTTGTTTCCATCAAGGGTAAAAAGATGGGGTTTATATCTATTGCATGAATTTATCTCTCTACATTATTTCATCTTGCTTAAGGCGTTACTCTGTTTGTTATGAACTCAATACACTAGATGCATGCTGGATAGCGGTTGATGTGTGGAGTAATAGTAGTAGATGCAGAAAGTATCGGTGTACTTATCTCGGACGTGATGCCTATATGTATGATCATTGCCTTAGATATCGTCATGACTTTGCGCGGTTCTAACAATTGCTCGACAGTAATTCGTTCACCCGCCGTAATATTTGCTATCATGAGAGAAGCCTCTAGTGAACACTTTGGGCCCCGGGTCTACTTCACATCATATTTTCAGCCCTACACTTTTACTTTGTTGCACTTTCCGCCTTCAGATCTCACCTTGAAATCAATATTGAAGGGATTGATAACCCCTTTGTAGCGTTGGGTGCAAGTTTGCTGTTTTTACGCAGGTACTTTGGAGACTTGCCTTGATACTCGTACTCGATTGATACCTTGGTTCTCAAACTGAGGGAAATACTTACTGCTACTGTGCTGCATCACCCTTTCCTATTCAAGGGAAAAACCAACGCAAGCTCAAGACGTAGCAAGAAGAATTTCTGGCGCCGTTGCCGGGGAGCATCAAGTCAAGAATAGTCTTCCTCCAACGTGTCAATTTCTGGCACCGGAGACTATTCTAAGTGAAGCTTATCCAAGTAACTGTCGCAAACTCATCTCTTGCATTTACTTTTTTTGCCTCTCGTTTTCCTCTCACCCACTTCTGAAAAACAAAAATTTACAATTTTTTTGCCTTTTTCGTTCTCCCTTTTCTTTCGCTTGCTTTCTTCTCGCTTGTGTACTTGTCTGCTTGCTGAAGTCACCATGACTGAAAACACCAAACTTTGTGACTTCTCGAATACTAATAATAATGATTTTATTAGTACTCCGATTGCTCCCGCCACTAGTGCGGAATCATATGAAATCAATGCTGCTTTGCTGAATCTTGTTATGAAAGAGCAATTTTCCGGCCTTCCTAGTGAATATGTCGCATCCCATCTTAATACCTTCATTGAGTTATGTGATATGCAAAAGAAGAAAGATGTGGATAATTATGTGATTAAATTGAAGCTATTTCCGTTCTCATTGCGAGATCGAGCAAAAACTTGATTTTCATCTTTTCCCAAAAATAGTATTGATTCTTGGAACAAGTGCAAAGATGCTTATACATCCAAGTATTTTCCACCGACTAAGATTATCTCTCTCTGTAATGATATCATGAATTTTAAGCAACTAGATCATGAACATGTTGCACAATCTTGGGAGAGAATAAAATTGATGATTAGAAATTGTCCCGCTCATGGCTTGAGTCTTTGGATGATTATACAAATCTTCTATGCTGGTTTGAATTTTGCTTCTAGAAATATCCTTGATTCCGCCTCCGGTGGAACTTTCATGGAAATCACATTAGGAGAAGCCACAAAACTCCTAGACAATATCATGACAAACTATTCTCAATGGCACACTGAAAGGTCACCTACTAGTAAAAAAGTGCACTCTATAGAAGAAATTAACTCTTTGAGTGCTAAGATGGATGAGTTATTGAAATTGTTTGCTAGTAAAGGTGCTCCTTTAGATCCAAATGATATGCCCTTGTCTTCCTTGATTGAGATTAACAGTGAGAGCTTGGATGTTAATTTTGTTGATAGGAATAATTTTGGCCACAACAATGCTTTTAGAGGTAACTATATTCCTAGGCCTTTTCCTAGTAATCCCTCTAATAACTTTGGCAATTCCTACAACAATGCTCATGGAAATTACAATAAATTACCCTCTGATCTGGAGAGTAATATTAAAGAGTTTATCAACTCGCAAAAGATTTTCAATCCATCCATAGATGAAAAACTGCTCAAAATTGATGACTTGGCTAGGAGCGTTGATAGAATGTCTCTTGATATTGATGCTTTGAAATTAAGATGTGCTCCTCCCAAGATCAATATGGATGAAACTTTGAAAGCTATGCGTGTTCCCATGAATGAGAGTAAAGAAAGAACCGCCCAAATTGATGCTAGGCATGAATGGCTTAAAAAGGCGTGTTCTCGTGATGAGAACCACGAAGATCTTAAAATGCTTGGTGTGACTCCCATTGAATCCTTGTTTTCTAGTGTCAAACCTAATGATGATGGGGCTGGATATGAATCCACTTTGGTTGAAAAATGCCCCGATGATTCGGAGTCTATCTATCTTGATGCTAAAAGCATTGAAAGTAGAGTAGAGGATATCAAAACTTTGAGTAGTAATGAAATTACTACTTTGGATTTCAAGGAATTCAATTATGATAGTTGCTCTTTGATTGAATGTATTTCCTTGATGCAATCCATGCTAAACTCTCCACACGCTTATAGCCAAAACAAGGCCTTTACCGATCATATCGTCGATGCTATGATGAAATCTCTTGAAGAGAAACTTGAATTGGAAGTTTCTATTCCTAGAAAACTTCATGATGAGTGGGAACCTACTATCAAAATAAAGATTAAAAACTATGAATGCAATGCTTTGTGTGATTTGGGTGCTAGTGTTTCCGCTATTCCAAAGTCTTTATGTGATGTTCTAGGCTTCAATGAGATTGATGAGTGCTCTCTTAATTTGCATCTTGAGGATTCTATTGTTAAGAAACCTATGGGAAGGATCAATGATGTTCTTATTATTGCAAATAGGAACTATGTACCCATAGATTTCAGTGTGCTTGATATTGATTGCAATCCTACATGTGCCATCATTCTTGGTAGACATTTCCTAAGGACTATTGGTGCTATCATCGATATGAAGGAAGGGAATATTAGATTTCAATTTCCATTAAAGAAGGGCATGGAACATTTTCCTAGAAATAAAATAAGATTGCCTTATGAATCCATGATGAGAGCTACTTATGGTTTGAGCACCAAAGGCGACGATATGTGATTCTATCGCCTTATGCCTAGCTAGGGGGGTTAAACAATAGCGCTTGTTGGGAGGCAACCCAACGAATTTATCTTTGCTTTTTTGCTTTCTGTTTTGTTGTGTCCACACCATCATAATTATGTTATGATTGTGTTTTTCGTGTTTCTTTTTGTTTTTGAGCCAAGTAAAACCTTTATGACTAGTTTTGGTGATGGTTGTTTGATCTTGCTGGAAAAGACATAAACTTTGCGCTCACATAATTATTTTTCATTCCTATCCAGAAAGAGTTTTGAGTTAATTATTTTTGCTGCTGGTTGATATGCCAATTTCCCAAATTGTCATAGTTGTTCAGAATTTTTGAGATACCATAAGTATACGAAGTATACAGATTGCTACAGACTGGTCTATTTTTGACAGATTCTGTTTTTGTTGTGTTGATTTCTTATTTTGATGAAACTATGGATAGTATCGGGGAGTACTAGCCATGGAAAAGTGAGAATAAAGTAATATAACACCAATATAAATAGAAATCAAGTTTGCTACGGTACCTAAAGAGTTGGTAGTTTGTTTTCTTATGCTAATGATATCATGAGTTTCTGTTTAAGTTTTGTGTGGTGAAGTTTTCAAGTTTTGGGTGATGTTCTCATGGAAAATGGGATAAAGAGTGGAAAGAACTCAAGCTTGGGGATGCCCAAGGCATCCCAAGCCAAATTCAAGGACACCAAAAAGCCTAAGCTTGGGGATGCCCCGGGAAGGCATCCCCTCTTTCGTCTTCAATCCATCGGTAACGTTACTTGGAGCTATATTTTTATTCACCACATGATATGTGTTTTGCTTGGAGCGTCGTGTCTTATAGGAGTCTTTTCTTTTTGTTATGTCACAATCATCCTTGTTGCACACCTTTTGAGAGAGACATGTACTCATCGTGAATTTGCTAGAATACTCATTGAGTTTCGCTTATATCTTTTGAGTTAGGCAATTTAGCTCGCATGTGCTTCACTTATAACTTTTGAGCTAGATAACTTTGCTCTAGTGCTTCACTTAGATCTTTTTAGAGCACGTCGGTGTCATATTTTGGAGAAATAAGAACTCTCGATCTTCACTTATATCTTTTTGAGAGTGCTCTCTCTGAGTAACTTGGTAGTTGGCTTGTGCTATGAAATTAGTCCTAAAGATGATAAGCATCCAAAGAGGATATAATAAAACTTCCATATTCATGTGCATTGATTAGTAAAGAGAAGTTTGATTCCTCTCAATTAGTTTTGATACATGGATATGGTAATATTAGAGTCATGTTAGTAGGGTGTTGTGAATCTAGAAATACTTGTGTTGAAGTTAGTGATTCCCGTAACATGCACGTATGGTGAACCGCTATGTTAGGAAATCGGAGCATAATTGATTTATTGATTGTCATCCTTTGTGTGGCGGTCGGGATCGCGCAATGGTTAACACCTACCAACCCTTCCCCTAGGAGTATGCGTTTAGCACTTTGTTTCGATTACTAGTAAAACTTTCGCAATAAGTATATGAGTTCTTCATGACTAATGTGGGTCCATGGTATAGGTGCACTTTCACCTTCCACCATTGCTAGCTTCTCTAGTGCCGTGCAACTTTCGTCGGTGCACAAAACCACCATATACCTTCCTCAAAACAGCCACCATACCTACCTATCATGGCCTTTTCATAGCCATTCCGAGATATATTGCCATGCAACTCCCACCGTTCCGTCTCATGACATGTGTCGTCACTTTCATATTACCATTGCATGATCATAAGATAGCTAGCGAGATGTTTCAACGTAATACGCTAAGCTAGATCGTTGCACATCCCGGTACACTGCCGGAGGCATTTCCTCTAGAGTCATCATTGCTCTAAGTATTGACTTGTGAGTAAATAAAAGTGTGATGATCATCATTATTAGAGCATTGTCCCATGTGAGGAAAAAAAGAGCCCAAAGAGCCCAAACAAAAAAAATAGAAAAAGAGAGAAGGGACATTGCTACTATCTTTTTCCACACTTGTGCTTCATAATAGCACCATGTTCTTCATGATTGAGAGTCTCTTGTTTTGTCACCTCCTTATACTAGTGGGAATCTTAATTATATAACTTGGCTTGTATTTTGCAATGATGGGCTTCCTCAAAATTGCCCTAGGTCTTCGTGAGCAAGCAAGTTGGGTGCACACCCACTAGTTCTCCTTTTGAGATTTCACACACTTATAGCTCTAAGTGCATCCGTTGCAATGGTAATCCCTACCCATTCACATTTATATCTATTGATGGGCATCTCCATAGCCCATTGATACCCCGAGTCGATGTGACCATCTCCTCCTTTTGCCTCACAACCTCCACCATACTCTATTCCACCTATAGTGTTATATCCATGGCTCACGCTCATGTATGGCGTGAGAGTTGAAAAGGTTTGAGAAAGTAAGAGTGCGAAAACAATTACTTGGCCAATACCGGGGTTGTGCATGATTTAAATTCGTTGCGTGGGGATGATGGAGCATAGCCAGACTATATGATTTTGTAGGGATAACTTTCTTTGGCCTTGTTATTTCGAAAGTTCATGATTAGCTTGCTAGTTTGCTTGAAGTATTATTGTTTTCATGTCAATAGCAAACTATTGTTTTGCATCTTACGGATCTGAACGTTCATGTCACATGAAAGAAGTTACAGAGGACAAATATGCTAGGTAGCATTCCACATCAAAAAATCAGTCTTTATCACTTCCCTACTCGAGGATGAGCAGGAGTTAAGCTTGGGGATGCTTGATACGTCTCCAACGTATCTATAATTTTTTATGGTTCCATGCTATTACCCTGTCAAACTTTGGATGTTTTGAATGCATTTTATATCTTTTTGGGGACTAACTTATTAACTCAGTGCCATGTGCCAGTTCCTGTTTTTTTCGTGTTTTTGACCTTTTTCAGAGGAGAATATCAAACGGAGTCCAAACAGAATAAAACCTCCGAAATGATTTTTTTTCCGGAATAGAAGATACGCAGGGAGCTTGAGAACCAAGGCAAAGGGTCCCGGGGGAGGCCACAAGCCCCCTAGCCGCAGCCTGGGGGGCGCACCTAGCAGGCTTGTGGGCCCCCCGTGGCTCCTTTGCCCTACTTCTTCCGCCTATAAATCCCCGAAAAATCTGAAATCACGGGAGGGAGCCACGAAAATAATTTTCAGCCGCCGCAAGCTTCTGTCTCCGCAAGATCCCATCTGGGGCACGTTCTCGTGCCCTGCCGGAGGGGGATTCGGACACGGAGGGCTTCTTCATCAACACCATTGCCTCTTCGATGATGCATGAGTAGTTCACCATAGACCTTCGGGTCCATAGCTAGTAGCTAGATGGCTTCTTCTCTTTCTTGGATCTTCAATACAAAGTTCTCCATGATCTTCATGGAGATCTAGCCGATGTAATCCTCTTTTGCGGTGTGTTTGTCGAGATCCGATGAATTGTTGATTTATGATCAGATTATCTATGAATCTTATTTGAGTTTCTTCTGATCTCTTATATGCATGATTTCATATCCTTGTAATTCTCTTCGAGTTGTGGGTTTCGTTTGGCCAACTTGATCTATGATTCTTGCAATGGGAGAAGTGCTTGGTTTTGGGTTCATACCGTGCGGTGTCCTCGCCCAGTGATACAAGGGGTAGTGAGGCACGCATCGTGTTTTTGCCATCAAGGGTAAAAAGATGGGGTTTATATCTATTGCATGAATTTATCCCTCTACATCATGTCATCTTTCTTAAGGCGTTACTCTGTTTGTTATGAACTCAATACACTAGATGCATGCTGGATAGCGGTCGATGTGTGGAGTAATAGTAGTAGATGCAGAAAGTATCAGTCTACTTGTCTCGGACATGATGCCTATATGTATGATCATTCCCTTAGATATCGTCATGACTTTGCGCGGTTCTATCAATTGCTCGACAGTAATTGGTTCACCCACCGTAATGTTTGCTATCATGAGAGAAGCCTCTAGTGAACACTATGGCCCCCGGGTCTACTTCAGATCATATTTTCAGCCCTACACTTTTACTTTGTTGCACTTTCCGCCTTCAGATCTCACCTTGCAATCAATCTTGAAGGGATTGACAACCCCTTTGTAGCGTTGGGTGCAACTTTGCTGTTTTGCGCAGGTACTTTGGAGACTTGCCTTGATACTCCTACTGGATTGATACCTTGGTTCTCAAACTGAGGGAAATACTTACTGCTACTGTGCTGCATCACCCTATCCTCTTCAAGGGAAAAACAGCGCAAGCTCAAGAGGTAGCAGGGATCGGCGACGAACTCCAAGTTCCTGAACCGAATTTCATGATTGGGGGCAAAACTTCCGACCTGGTCCAAGTGAATGGCGGGATCGGCGTGCTCCACAAAATTGTTGAACGCGAAGATCTTCCTAGGACAAAGATATCCTTGATGCGGATTTCACTGCCGATGATGACACAAGCCATCGATCCTTCTCGTGATCCTGAAGCGGAGGTCTCAGTGAAAGCATCAATGTGAGTGTCAAAACCGACCGATCTCGAGTTGGGGGGTCCAAACTATGGATCTAGGGTCGATGGGTAACAAGAGACAATGGGGACATTATTTTACCCGGGTTTGGGCCCTCTTGATGGAGGTAAAACCCTATGTCCTGCTCTTAATGTTATTGATGAGGTAGTAGATGGTACAAAGTTGATCTACTGCGAGATCAATGTTGTGGTCTAAACCCTAATCGTAATGAGCTTGATGTGTGCTACGAGCTACAACCCCCTGTCTTATATAGATGCTAGGGGTGTCAGCGTTTACACAAGGTTGGTAACAAAAGAGAAGGAATATGTCGATTACTAAATCTCCTTGGATTACACACCAAGTCTCCGGAAGAGTCCATCTTGAATCCAACGCTTCTGCCAATGGTCGAGCAGGCGAGAGAGTCCGGCCCATAAGGACAGGTAGGCAGCCCAAGGACCCCCTAATCCTGGACTCCCTCACTAGTGTGTAACTGTTACATGATGAATTTCGCCTAAATCATTATCCACCACCGATCTGTGGCTTCTACTACTGTTACAATCACTACGAAACTGCTGCTATTACTGTTACCATTACTACTAATATTTTGATGTGCTACTAAAACTTTTGCTTCAGAGAGATATCCTAGGTGTGGTTGAGTTGACAAATCAACTAGTATAACCAATAAATATTATTTTGCTCCCCTTATGTCGAACCAATAAATTAGGGTGTAATACTACCTGTGAAGACTGTTGTGATCCCCTATACTTGTGGGTTATCAGTGGCACGCAATAAAATGTGCCATCTTAGAAAAAAGATCAACTACCAAAGAAATAGAACCATGTGCTCTCCTAGTACTAGGAAATCCTAACACAAATACCATGCTTATGTCGTCCCATGGTGTAGCAGGAGTTGCGAGAGGAGTATACAAACAGTGAGGTTTCAGCTTGGACTTGGCCTTATTACAAGTAATGCAATGGTTCACAAATTTGTCCACGTCATGCCTCATCTTAGGCTAATGAAAAGGATTAGTGAGCATAAGCAAAGTCTTCTCATGTCCAGAGTGACCCATCAAATCGTTGGCATGAGATTCGTGCAACAATAGCAAACGCACGAACGATTCTGGAACACATAGTTTGTTAGATCTAAACAAGTAGTCGTCATGTATATGATATTTGTTCCATTGTTGTACATTAGAACACAATTTATATGGTGCAAAAATATCTGAATTTGTAGCATGTAAATCACGTAAACTCTCTAAATGAGGAACTTGAACATCCAATTGTGTGAGCAACATGTTTTTCCTAGAAAGGGCGTCAACAACAACATTATACTTACCCTTTTTATACTTAATGATGTATGGGAAGGATTCAATAAATTCAACCCATTTAGCATGATGTTTATTCAAATTTGATTGGCTGGCTCATGATATGAATGTATGATGAATTATTTTAGCCACAAATAATGTTGCCAAACCTGAAGAACGTGAACTAGAGCATACTATTCTTTATCATAAACATGATAGTTCAATTGTACACCATTCAATTTTTCAGAAAAATATGCAGTTGGTCTATCCTCTTGCATCAAATTCAATCTCAAACTGTTTGGTGAAATCAGGAAGTACAAGCAAATGCGCAGCAATCAACCGACATTTTAATTCATCAAATGTATTATCTTGGGTTGTTCCCCATGCAAATTCAACACCTTTTTTGTAAGCTCGTTCAAAGGTGCAACAATGGTACTGAAATCTTTCACAAAACGTCTATGGGAACTAGCAAGACCGTGAAAGCTTCGTACTTGACTAACATTCACAGGAGTAGGCCAATTTTTAATAGCTGCAATTTTAGATTCATCTACCTCAACTCCATCCTTAGAAACAACATATCCTAGAAATATGACCTTATCTTTGCAAAATGTGCACTTATCCTGATTAGCATAAAGCTGAGCATCACACAATAATTGCAAAACTTGTCGAATACGATCACTATGTTCAGATTCATTGCGGTTGTAAAGAAATATATCATCAAAATATACAACCACAAATTTACCAATGAAATGCCTGAAAATATCGTTCATTTATCTCATGAAAGTACTAGGTGCATTAGTTAACCCCAAAGGCATGACTAACCACTCATATAAACCAAACTTTGTTTTAAAGGTAGACTTCCATCCATCCTCTTCTTTCATCCTAATTTTATGATAACCACTACGCGAACCAATTTTAGAGAAAACAACAGCACCACTCAGTTCATCTAACATATTGCTACTGCAACAAAAGACCTTCCAACGGCGCCAAAAACGTGCTACGACACCAGGAATCCTTCTGCTACGGCTACGCCTTAAGGGACTTCCTAGGCAAATATGCAAAGGATTTCCCCTGTGGCCTTGGAGCCTTGCATTGGTGTTCCCTCGAAGCGGAAAGGGTGATGTAGCACAGCGGTGGTAAGTATTTCCCTCAGTTTGAGAACCAAGGTATCGATCCAGTAAAGGAGTATCACAAGTGCGTGCACAAACACAAAAGGCTTGATCCTAACGCTATGAAGGGGTTGTCGATCCCTTATAGATTGTTCGCCAAGTGAGAACTGAAAGCAACAAAGTAACAAAGCAAAGTAAAAGCGAAAGTGGAAACGATAGGTGTGAATAGACTCGGGGGCCATAGTGTTTACTAGTGGCTTCTCTCATGAAAGCGAGTAGACGGTGGGTGAACAAATTACTGTCGAGCAATTGATAGAACCGCGCAAAGTCATGACGTCATCTATGGCAATGATTATATCTATAGGCATCTCGTCCAAAACAAGTAGACCGATACTTTCTGCATCTACTACTATTACTCCACACGTCGACCGCTATCCAGCATGCATCTAGTGTATTAAGTCCAAAAGAACAGAGTAACGCCATAAGCAAGATGACATGATGTAGATGGACAATCTCATATCTAAGACAAAGCCCACCTTGTTACCCTTGATGGCAACTACACGATGTGTGCCTTGCTGCCCCTACTGTCACTGGGAAAGGTCACCACACGGTAAGAACCCAAAACCAAGCACTTCTCCCATTACAAGAATCATAGATCTAGTTGGCCAAACAAACCCAAGACTCGGAGAGACTTACAAGGATATCAAATCATGCATATAAGAAATCAGCAAAGACTCAAATATATATCATAGACAATCTGATCACAAATCCACAATTCATCGGATCTAGACAAACACACCGCCAAAGAGGATTACATCGGATAGATCTCCATGAATATCATGGAGAACTTTGTATTGAAGATCCAAGAGAGAGAAGAAGCCATCTAGCTACTAAGTACGAACCCGTAGGTCTGAACTGAACTACTCACGAGTCATTGGAGGGGCGATGATGTTGATGTAGAAGCCCTCCAACTCCAAAGTCCCCTCCGGCAGGGCACCGGGAAGTGTCTCCAGATGAGATCTCGCGGAAACGGAAGCTTACGGCGGCGGAAAAGTATTTTCGTGGTTCCCTTGATTTTTTTTCCGGTATTTTAGGGAATATATAGGCGAAGGAGCTAGGTTAGGGGGCGCCAGGGAGGCCACAAGCCTGCTGGCCGCCGCCCCCCTGGTGGCGGATAGGGGCTTGTGGGCTCCATGTAGCCCTCCTGGCTTGGCCCTCAAGCCCCCTAATCTTCTTCCATTCGGGAAAAATATATTTCGGGGATTTTATTCCGTTTGGACTCCTGGCTTGGCCCTCAAGTGGTAGCATTCTCCCTTCTCTCTTTTTCACTTATTTTTTTGGTGGGCTCTTTGGCCTCCTTTTTTTGGTGGGCATCTTTGGCCTCTTTTATTTCCTCACATGGGACAATGCTCCATCAATGATGATCATCACACTTTCAACTCAAAACTTAGAGCAACGATGACTCTATATGGAATGCCTTCGGTAGTGTACCGTGACAATGATCTAGCATGGCATAGACATTAGTGGGAACATCATGCTAGCTATCTTACGATCATGCAATTGCAATGTAGATGTGGTGGCACATGTCATGGTGGTAGTTGCATGGCAATATATCTTGGAATGACTTTTAAAAAGCCATAGTAGGTAGGTATGGTGGCTGTTTTGAGGGAGGCTAATGGTGGGTTTTGTGCACCGGCGAAAGTTGCACGGCACTAAGAAGATAGTGATGGTGGAAGGTGAAAGTGCATCTAAACCATGGACTCAACATTAGTAATGAAGAACTCATATACTTGTTGCAAAAAAATTATTAGTAATCGAAACAAAGCATTTAACGCATACTCCTAGGGGAAGGGTTGGTAGGTATAAACCATCGCGCGATCCCGACCGCCACGCAAAGGATGACAATCAAAAGACTAATCATGCTCAGATTTCATCACATAGCGGCTCACCATACGTGCATGCTACGGGAATCACTAACTTCAACACAAGTATTTCTAGATCCACAACACCTTACTAGCATAACTTCAATATTACCACAACCACAACTCAAAACTAATTGAGATGAATCAAACTTCTCTAACTATTCAATGCACATGAAGGTGGAAGTTTTCTACCCCTTTTGAGACTACTTTCAAAGCATAGATCAACTACCAAGCCACGCACCGATGTGCTCTAAAAGATATAAGTGAAGCACATAGAGCAAAAGTATCTAGCTCAAAAGATATAAGTGAAGCACAAGTGAGCTGAATTGTCTACCAAAGGATATAAGTGAAGCTCGACAAAATCACGGTGAGTGCATGTCTCTCTCTCTAGGTGTGCAGAAAGGATGATTGTGACACAACAAAAATAAAATACTCCTACGATACAAGATGCTCCAAGCAAAAACACATAACATGTGGTGAATAAAAATATAGCCCCAAGTAACGTTACCGGTGGATTGAAGACGAGAGAGGGGATGCCTTCCCGGGGCATCCCCAAGCTTAGGCTTTTACAGCATCCTTGAATCTCTTGGGGTGCCTTGGGCATCCCCAAGCTTGAGCTCTTGCCACTCTTTATCTTTTTGTCCATAAGAACTTCACCCAAAACTTGAAAACTTCACAACACGAAACTTAAACAGAAACTCGTGATAACATTAGTATAAGAAAGCAAACCACCACTTCCTTAGGTACTGTAGCAAACTTAAATTATACTTATGTTGATGATGGGTTACTATATATTCAATCTTCCATGGCTAATAGCCCCCGATACTATCCATAGTTTCATCAAAATAAGTAACCAACACAACAAAAACAGAATCTGTTAACAGCAGACCAGTCTGTAGCAATCTGTATTTTTCGTATACTTCTGGTACTTCAAAAATTCTGAAAAATTACGACAGTCTGAAGAATTTTCCTAGAAATCAGCAGCAAAAATAATCAACTTAAAAGCTCTTACAGAAAAAAAAATGAAAATTCTTTTCTTGAGCAGAAAGTTTCTTTCTTTTCCACCATGACCAAACGATCATCCCCAAGACTAATCATAACGGTTTTGCTTGGCACAAATGCAAAAATAAACACAAAAAACACAATCATAACAGAATTATGAAAGTGTGGAAAACACAAAACAGAAAGAAAAAGGATATATTTGTTGGGTTGCCTCCCAACAAGCGCTTTTGTTTAACGCCCTTAGCTAGGCGAAAGGTGATGGAATCACGTATAGTCATCTTTGGTGCTCAAACCATAAGTAGCCCTCATCATAGATTCATAAGGCAATCTTATTTTCTTTCTAGGAAAGTGCTCCATGCCCTTCTTTAAACGAAATTGAAATCTAATATTCCCTTCCTTCATATCGATGATAGCACTGATACGTCTCAAACGTATCTATAATTTTTGATGGTTTCACGTTGTTATCTTGTCATCTTTGGATGTTTTATGTACCTTTTATATCTTTTTTGGTACTAACTTATTAATTCAGTGCCAAGTGCGAGGTCCTGTTTTTTCTGTGTATTTGACTCTTTTTAGATCTGATTTTGGAACGGAGTCCAAACGGAATAAAAAAAACCGAAATGATTTTTTTCCCAAACAGAAGAAGATCAGGGGGCCTCTGGGCCAACCCAGGTGGGCTCCAGGAAGCCCACAAGCTCCCACTCCGCCACTAGGGGGAGGCGGCGGCGTCAGGGCTTGTGGCCTCCCTGGCCGCCCCCTGACCTAGATCCTTGGCCTATATATTCCCAAAAATTCAGCAAAAAATCAGGGGAGCCTCGAAAATACTTTTCCGCCACCGCAAGCTTCCGTTTCCGCGAGATCTCATCTGGATACCCTGCCCGGCAGGGCGCCGGAGGGTACTTTGGAGTTGGAGGGCTTCTACATCATCATCATCGCCCCTCCAATGACTCGTGAGTAGTTCAGTTCAGACCTACGGGTTCGTAGTTAGTAGCTAGATGGCTTCTTCTCTCTCTTGGGTCTTCAATACAAAGTTCTCCATGATCTTCATGGAGATCTATCTGATGTAATCTTCTTTGGCGGTGTGCTTGTCGAGATCCGATGAATTGTGGATTTGTGATCAGATTATCTATGATATAGATTTGAGCCTTTGCTGATTTCTTATATGCATGATTTGATATCCTTGTAAGTCTCTCCGAGTCTTTGGTTTTGTTTGGCCAACTAGATCTATGATTCTGGCAATGGGAGAAGTGCTTGGTTTTGGGTTCTACCATGTGGTGACCTTTCCCAATGACAGTAGGGGCAGCAAGGCACACATTAAGTAGTTGCCATGAAGGGTAAAAGGATGGGGTTTTCATCATTGGTTTGAGATTATCCCTCTACATCATGTCATCTTGCTTAAGGAGTTACTCTGTTCTTATGGACTTAATACACTAGATGCATGTTGGATAGCGGTCAACGTGTGGAGTAATAGTACTAGATGCAGAAAGTATCGGTCTACTTGTTTTGGACGTGATGCCTATAGATATAATCATTGCCATATATATCGTCACGACTTTGCGCGGTTCTATCAATTGCTCGACAGTAATTTGGTCACCCACCATCTACTTGCTTTCATGAGAGAAGCCACTAGTAAACACTACGGCCGCCGGGTCTATTCACATCCATCGTTTACACCTCCGCTTTTACTTTGCTTTGTTACTTTGTTGCTTTAAGTTCTCACTTGGCAAACAATATATAAGGGATTGACAACCCCTTCATAGCGTTGGGAGCAAGCTTTTTGTGTTTGTGCAGGCTCTTGTGATACTCCTCCACTGGATCGATACCTTGGTTCTCAAACTGAGGGAAATACTTACCTTCGCTACGCTACATCACCCTTTCCGCTTCGAGGGAACACCAACGCAAGGCTCCAAGGCCACAGGGGAAATCCTTTCCATACTTGCCTAGGAAGTCCCTTAAGGCGTAGCCGAAGTAGAAGGATCAAGTCAAGTATTCTCCCGTCAACGTGCCTATTTCTGGCTCCATTGGAAGGTCTTCTGTTGCAGTAGCAAGCACCAATAGTCCTTAGGAAAGGTCTACCAAGAATAATGGGACATGAAGGATTGCAATCCATGTCAAGTACAATGAAATCCACGGGTACATAGTTCTTATTTGCAACAATAAGAACATCAACGATCCTTCCCATGGGTTTCTGGACAATAGAATCCACAAGATGCAAATTAAGAGAACACTCTTCAATCTCGTGAAAACCAAGAATATCACATAAAGACTTTGGAATCGCAGAAACACTAGCACCCAAATCACAGAAAGCATTGCACTCATAGTTTTTTATCTTGATTTTGATAGTAGGTTCCCACTCATCATGAAGTTTTCTAGGTATAGAGACTTCTAATTTGAGCTTCTCTTGAAGAGATTTCATCATAGCATCTACGATATGTGCGGTAAAGGCTTTGCTTTGGCTATAAGCATGTGGAGAGTTTGCAATGGATTTCATCAAAGAAATGCATTCAAACAAGGAGAAATTACCATAATTGAATTCCTTGAAATCCAAAGTGGGAGTTTCATTACTACCCAAAATTTTGATTTCTTCTACTCCACTCTCCACACCTTTATCATCAAGATAGGTGGACTCCGAATCATTGGGGCGTTTTTCAACCAAAGTGGATTCATATCCAGCCCCTTCATCAATAGGTTTGACATGCGAAAACAAAGATTCAAGAGGAGACACACCAAGCACTTTAAGATCTTCGTGATTTGCATCACTAGAACGCACCCTTTTAAACCATGCATGCCTAGCGCGAATTTGGGCAGTTCTTTCTTTGCTCTCATTCATGGAGACATGCATAGCTTTCAAAGTTTCATCCAAGTTGGCCTTGGGAGGAGCATATCTAACTTTCAAAGCATGAATATCACAAGACATCCTATCAACGCTCTTAGCCAAATCGTCTATTTTGAGTAATTTTTCCTCTATGGACGCATTGAAAATCTTTTGAGAGTTGATGAACTCTTTGATATTACTCTCTAAATCAGAGGGTAATTTGTTGTGATTTCCATAAGTGTTGTTGTAGGAGTTGCCATAGTTGTTAGAGGAGTTACTAGGAAAAGGCCTAGGAACATAGTTTCCTCTAAAAGCATTGTTGTTGCCAAAATTGTTCCTACCAACAAAATTAACGTACAAACTAGCGTTGCTACTCTCAATCAAGGAAGATAGTGGCACGTCATTAGTATCTACAGTAGCATTTCTACTAGCAACCAAATTCATCAACTCATACATCTTAGCACTAAGCGAGTTAATTTCTTCTATATCGTGTACCTTTTTGCTAGCAGGTGACCTTTCAGTGTGCCACTGAGAGTAGTTGGTCATGATATTGTCTAGGATTTTTGTAGCGTCTCCTAACGTGATTTCCATGAACGTTCCACCTGAGGCGGAGTCCAAGATATTGCGAGAAGCGAAATTCAAGCCAGCGTAAAATATTTCTATAATCATCCACAAACTCAAGCCATGAGCGTGACAATTTCTAATCATAAGCTTCATCCTCACCCAAGATTGTGCAACGCGTTCATGATCAAGTTGCTTGAAATTCATGATATCGTTACGTAAGGAGATGATATTAGCCGGCGGAAAATACTTGGATATGTAAGCATATTTGCACTTATCCCAAGAATCGATACTATTTTTAGGCAAAGAAGAAAACCAAGTTTTTGGGCGATCTCGCAACAAGAAAGGAAAAAGCTTCAACTTAATCACGTCATTATCCACATATCTTTTCTTATGCATATCGCAAATCTCAATGAAGGTATTGAGATGGGATGCGGCATCTTCACTAGGAAGGCCACAAAATTGCTCTTTCATAACAAGATTCAGCAAAGCTGCGTTGATTTCATACGATTCCGCACTAATGGCGGGAGCAATCGGAGTAGTAATAAAATCATTATTATTAGTGCTCGAGAAGTTGCAAAGTTTGGTGTTTTCAGCCATGATGACTTCAACAAGAAAACAAGCACACAAGCAATCAAGAAAACCGGCAAAGGAAAATGGCAAAGGCAAAAGAAAACGGCAAAGGAGAAAGGCAAATAAAACGGCAAATGTGAAGTGGGGGAGAGGAAAACGAGAGGTAACTGGCAAAAAAGTAAATGCAAGAGATGAGTTTGTGAGACCTACTTGGATAGATCTCTCCTTCCCCGGCAACGGCGCCAGAAATAGGCGTGTTGACGGGAGATTATTCTTGTCTTGATCTTCCTCGACAAGCGATCCTCCTTCCCCGGCAACGGCGCTAGAAATACTTCTGCTACTTCAACAAAAGATCTTCGAACGGTGCCAGAAACGTGCTACGGCACCAGGAATCCTTCTGCTACGGCTACGCCTTAAGGGACTTCCTAGGCAAATATGCAAAGGATTTCCCCCGTGGCCTTGGAGCCTTGCGTTGGTGTTCCCTCGAAGCGGAAAGGGTGATGTAGCGCAACGGTCGTAAGTATTTCCCTTAGTTTGAGAACCAAGGTATCGATCCAGTGAAGGAGTATCACAAGTGCCTGCTGATACGTCTCAAACGTATCTATAATTTTTGATGGTTTCATGTTGTTATCTTGTCATCTTTGGATGTTTTATGTACCTTTTATATCTTTTTTGGGACTAACTTATTAATTCAGCGCCAAGTGCCAGTTCCTGTTTTTTCTGTGTTTTTGGCTCTTTTCAGATCTGATTTTGGAACGGAGTACAAACAGAATAAAATCCCCGAAATGATTTTTTCCCGAACGAAAGAAGATCAGGGGGCTTGTGGGCCAAGCCAGGAGGGCTACACGGAGCCCACAAGCCCCCCATCCACCACCAGGGGGCGGAGGTGGGCAGGCTTGTGGCCTCCCAGGCGCCCACCTTGACCTAGATCTTTCGCCTATATATTCCCTAAAATACAGAAAAAAAATCAAGGGATCCACGAAAATACTTCTCCGCCGCCGCAAGCTTCCGTTTCCGCGAGATCTCATCTGGAGACCCTTCCCGGTGCCCTGCCGGAGGGGACTTTGGAGTTGAAGGGCTTCTTCATCATCATCATCGCCCCTCCAATGAATCGTGAGTAGTTCACTTCAGATCTACGGGTCCGTAGTTAGTAGCTAGATGGCTTCTTCTCTCTCTTGGATCTTCAATACAAAGTTCTCCATGATCTTCATGGAGATCTATCCGTTGTAATCTTCTTTGGCGGTGTGGTTGTCGAGATCCGATGAATTGTGGATTTGTGATCAGATTATCTATGATATATATTTGAGTCTTTGCTGATTTCTTATATGCATGATTTGATATCCTTGTAAGTCTCTCCGAGTCTTGGGTTTTGTTTGGCCAACTAGATCTATGATTATTGCAATGGCAGGAGTGCTTGGTTTTGGGTTCTTACCGTGTGGTGACCTTTCCCAGTGACAGTAGGGGCAGCAAGGCACACATCGTGTAGTTGCCATCAAGGGTAACAAGGTGGGCTCTGTCATAGATATGAGATTGTCCATCTACATCATGTCATCTTGCTTATGGCGTTACTCTTTTCTTTTGGACTTAATACACTAGATGCATGCTGGATAGCGGTCGACGTGTGGAGTAATAGTAGTAGATGCAGAAAGTATCGGTCTACTTGTTTTGGACGTGATGCCTATAGATATAATCCTTGCCATAGATGACGTCACGACTTTGCGCGGTTCTATCAATTGCTCGACAGTAATTTGTTCACCCACCGTCTATTTGCTTTCATGAGAGAAGCCGCTAGTAATCACTACGGCCCTCGGGTCTATTCACACCTATCGTTTCCACTTTCGCTTTTACTTTGCTTTGTTACTTTGTTCCTTTCAGTTCTCACTTGGAGAACAATCTATAAGGGATTGACAACCCCTTCATAGCGTTGGGAGCAAGCTTTTTGTGTTTGTGCAGGCTCTTGTGATAGTCCTTCACTAGATCGATACCATGGTTCTCAAACTGAGGGAAATACTTACCACCGCTGTGCTACATCACCCTTTCCGCTTCGAGGGAACACCAACGCAAGGCTCCAAGGCCACGGGGGAAATCCTTTGCATATTTGCCTAGGATGTCCTTTAAGGCGTAGCCGTAGCAGAAGGATTCCTGGTGCTGTCAACACACCTATTTCTGGCGCCGTTCGAAGGTCTTTTCTTGCAGTGGCAGAAGTATTTCTGGCGCCGTTGCCGGGGAAGGAGAGATCTATCCAAGTAGGTCTCACAAACTCATCTCTTGCATTTACTTTTTTGCCAGTTGCCTCTCGTTTTCCTCTCCCCCACTTCACATTTGCCGTTTTCATTTGCCTTTCTCCTTTGCCGATTTTCTTGCTTGCTTTCTGTTCGCTTGTGTGCTATGTGCCTTCATTATGCTTGCATCTTCGCTTGCTGAAAATCTAGTGATATGGATCCTCATCCACTAGCTAATCTCTTTAAGAGACCCACTTATGTGGAACGAATTGCTAGTGAGTTGAGTGCACTTGACTATCTTTATGGAGTTTTGCTTGAGATGCGTGAATCTGAAAATTGTGAGGAAGAAATTTATGAAGTGATTCACGAGGGCTCCTTGGATGAAAAGCATGATTGCAATGGTTTCACTACAAATTCTATTAGTGACAATCATGCTAAATATATGCAAAACCCTAAGCTTGGGGATGCTAGTTTTTCTATCACCACTACTTGTTGCAATAATCATGAGTGGGGCGATGTTTTTTCTTATGATCTTGAAAATTTGTTTAAGCCTAATGATGAATATGATATTTGCAATATTATTGAAAGTGGGTTCGGAGAAGTCATGACTTCAGTTGATGATAATCCCACTATTTTTGAAGAGCATCAACTTTGCATGCATGTGGATCATGAAAAGAATATCCTATGTGATAGTTACATTGTTGAATTCGAATATGATCACACATGTAATTGCTATGATAGAGGAAAATATTGTGGTAGAAACTTTCATGTTACTAAATCACCTCTCGTGATGTTGAGATTGCTCTTGTCTATTTCTTCTTCCTTGCATATGGCAGCTATTGGTTGTCTTGACAATTTGTTTTCCTATAAAATGCCTATGCATAGAAAGTATGTTAGACTTAGATGTGATTTTCACATGCTTTAGGATGCTCTCGTTGTGCTTCAATTCTTGTCTTCTGTGAGAGCATCATTGAATGCCTAGTTAAGGGCGTTAAACAAAAGCGCTTGTTGGGAGGCAACCCAACGAATCTATCCTTTTTCTTTTTGTTTTGTGTTTTCCACACTTTCATAATTCTGTTATGATTGTGTTCTTTGTGTTTCTTTTTGCGTTCGTGCCAAGCAAAACCGTTATGATTAGTCTTGGGGGTGATCGTTTGGTCATGTTGGAAAAGACAGAAACTTTTTGCTCTTGAAAAGAATTTTCATTTTTTATGTAAGATCTTTTGAGTTGATTCTTTGTGCTTCTGGTTTCTACGCAAATTCTTCAAACTGTTGTAATTTTTCAGAATTTTTGGAGTACCAGAAGTATACGAAATATACATATTGCTATAGACTGGTCTGCTGTTAACAGGTTTTGTTTTTGTTGTGTTGGTTGATTATTTTGATGAAACTATGGATAGTATAGGGGGTATTATCCATGGAAGATTGAAGATACAGTAACCCAACATCGACATAAGTAGAATTTAAGTTTGCTACAGTACCTAAGGAAGTGGTGGTTTGCTTTCTCATACTAATGTTATCACGAGTTTCTGTTGAAGTTTCGTGTTGTGAAGTTTTCAAGTTTTGGGTGAAGTTCTTATGGACGAAGAGATAAAGAGTGGCAAGAGCTCAAGCTTGGGGATGCCCAAGGCACCCCAAGAGATTCAAGGATGCCGTAAAATCCTAAGCTTGCGGATGCCCCGGGAAGGCATCCCCTCTCTCGTCTTCAATCCATCGGTAACGTTACTTGGGGCTATATTTTTATTCACCACATGTTATGGGTTTTTGCTTGGAGCGTCTTGTATCGTAGGAGTCTTTTATTTTTATTGTGTCACAATCATCCTTGCTGCACACCTAGATAGAGAGACATGCACTCACCGTGATTTTGTCGAGCTTCACTTATATCCTTTGGTAGACAATTCAGCTCACATGTGCTTCACTTATATCTTTTGAGTTAAATACTTTTGCTCTATGTGCTTCACTTATATATTTTACAGCACAGCGGTGCGTGGATTGGTAGTTGATCTATGCTTTGAAAGTATTCTCAAAAGGGGTAGTTATCCAAAGGGATACGAAAACTTCCACCTTCATGTGCATTGAATAGTTAGAGAAGTTTGATTCATCCCAATTAGTTTTGAGTTGTGGTTTTGGTAATATTGAAGTTATGCTAGTAAGGTGTTGTGGATCTAGAAATACTTGTGTTGAAGTTAGTGATTCCCGTAGCATGCACGTATAGTGAACCGCTATGTGATGAAATCTGAGCATGATTAGTCTATTGATTGTCATCCTTTGCGTGGCGGTCGGGATCGCGAGATGGTTTATACCTACCAACCCTTCCCCTAGGAGTATGCGTTGAATGCTTTGTTTCGATTACTAATAAAACTTTTGCAACAAGTATATGAGTTCTTCAGGACTAATGTTGAGTCCATGGTTTAGATGCACTTTCACCTTCCACCATCACTATCTTCTTAGTGTCGTGCAACTTCCGCCGGTGCACAAAACCCACCATTAGCCTCCCTCAAAACAGCCACCAAACCTACCTACTATGGCTTTTTCAAATTCATTCCGAGATATATTGCCATGCAACTACCACCATGACATGTGCCATCACGTCTACATTGCCATTGCATGATCGTAAGATAGCTAGCATGACGTTTTCATTAATGTCTATGCCATGCTAGATCATTGTCACGATACACTACCGAAGGCATTCCATATAGAGTCATCGTTGCTCTAAGTTTTGAGTTGAAAGTGTGATGATCATCATTGATGGAGCATTGTCCCATGTGAGGAAATAAAAGAAGCCAAAGAATCCCACCAAAACAAAAGAGGCCAAAGAGCCTAACAACAAAAAATGAGAGAAAAAGAGAGAAGGGACAATGCTACCACTTTTTCCACACTTGTGCATATTAAGCACCATGATCTTCATGATTGAGAGTCTCTCGTTTTGTCACCACCATATAGCTAGTGGGAAATTTTCATTATATAACTTGGCTTGTATATTCCAACGATAGGCTTCCTCAAAATTGCTTAGGTCTTCGTGAGCAAGCAAGTTGGATGCACACCCACCAGTTTTCTTTAAGAGCTTTCACATACTCTTAGCTCTAGTGCATCATTTGTATGGCAATCCCTACTCATTCACATTGATATCTATTGATGAGCATCTCCACACCTCATTGATATGCCTAGTTAAAGTGACCATCTTCTCCTTGTTTTGTCTTGCAACCTCCACCACACTCCACACCATCTATAGTGCTATAACCATGGCTCACGCTCATGTATTGCGTGAGAGTTGAAAAGGTTTGAGAAAGTAAAGGTGTGAAACAATTACTTGGCCAATACTCGGGTTGTGCATGATTTAAATTCGTTGTGCAATGATGATAGAGCATAGCCAGACTATATGCTTTTGTAGGGATAACTTTCTTTTGGCCTTGTTATTTTGAAAGTTCATGATTACCTTGCTAGTTTGCTTGAATTATTATTTTTTCACGTCAATAGCAAACTATTGTTTTGAATCTAATGGATCTGAACATTCACATCACATAAGAGGAGTTACAAAGGACATCTATGCTAGGTAGCATGAAAGCATCAAAAAATCATTCTTTATCACTTTCCTACTCGAGGACGAGCACGAGTTAAGCTTGGGGATGCTTGATACGTCTCAAACGTATCTATAATTTTGGATGGTTTCATGTTGTTATCTTGTCATCTTTGGATGTTTTATGTACCTTTTATATGTTTATTGGGACTAACTTATTAATTCAGTGCCAAGTACCAGTTCCTGTTTTTTTCTGTGTTTTTGGCTCTTTTCAGATCTGATTTTGGAACGGAGTCCAAACAGAATAAAATCCCCGAAATAATTTTTTCCCGAACAAAAGAAGATCAGGGGGCGTGTGGGCCAAGCCAGGAGGGCTACACGGAGCCCACAAGCCCCCCATCCGCCACCAGGGGCGGCGGTGCGCAGGCTTGTCGCCTCCCTGACGCCCCCCTGACCTAGATCTTTCGCCTATATATTCCCTAAAATAAAAAAAATCAAGGGATCCACGAAAATACTTTTCCGCCGCCACAAGCTTCCGTTCCCGCAAGATCTCATCTGGAGACCCTTCCCGGTGCCATGCCGGAGGGGACTTTGGAGTTGGAGGGCTTCGTCTTCATCATCATCGCCCCTCCAATGACTCATGAGTAGTTCACTTCAGATCTGCGGGTCTGTAGTTAGTAGCTAGATGGCTTCTTCTCTCTCTTGTATCTTCAATACAAAGTTCTCCATGATCTTCATGGAGATCTATCCGATGTAATCTTCTTTGGCGGTGTGTTTGTCGAGATCCGATGAATTGTGGATTTGTGATCAGATTATCTATGATATATATTTGAGTCATTGCTGATTTCTTATATGCATGATTTGATATCCTTGTAAGTCTCTCCGAGTCTTGGGTTTTGTTTGGCCAACTAGATCTATGATTCTTGCAATGGGAGAAGTGCTTGGTTTTGGGTTCTTACCATGTGGTGACCTTTCCCAGTGACAGTAGGGGCAGCAAGGCACACATCGTGTAGTTTCCATCAAGGGTAACAAGGTGGGCTGTGTCGTAGCTATGAGATTGTCCATCTACATCATGTCATCTTGCTTAAGGCGTCACTCTGTTCTTTTGGACTTTATACACTAGATGCATGCTGGATAGCGGTCGACGTGTGGAGTAATAGTAGTAGATATAGAAAGTATCGGTCTACTTGTTTTGGACGTGATGCCTATAGATATAATCATTGCCATAGATGACGTCACGACTTTGCGCGGTTCTATCAATTGCTCGACAGTAATTTGTTCACCTTCGTCTATTTGCTTTCATGAGAGAAGCCACTAGTAAACACTACGGCCCCCGGGTCTATTCACACCTATCGTTTCCACTTTCGCTTTTACTTTGCTTTGTTATTTTGTTGCTTTCAGTTCTCACTTGGCGAACAATCTATAAGAGATTGACAACCCCTTCATAGCGTTGGGAGCAAACTTTTTGGTTTTGTGCAGGCTCTTGTGATATTCCTTCACTGGATCGATACCTTGGTTCTCAAACTGAGGGAAATACTTACCACCGCTGCGCTACATCACCCTTTCCGCTACAAGGGAACACCAACACAAGGCTCCAAGGCCACGGGGGAAATCCTTTGCATATTTGCCTTGGAAGTCCTTTAAGGTGTAGCCGTAGCAGAAGGATTCCTGGTGCCGTCAACGCACCTATTTCTGGCGTTGTTGGAAGGTCTTTTGTTGCAGTAGCACGTGTGCAAACACAAAATGCTTGCTCCCAACGCTATGAAGGGGTTGTCAATCCCTTATAGATTGTTCGCCAAGTGAGAACTGAAAGCAACAAAGTAACAAAGCAAAGTAAAAGCGAAAGTAGAAACGATAGGTGTGAATAGACCCGGGGGCCGTAGTGTTTACTAGTGGCTTCTCTCATGAAACCAAGTAGACGGTGGGTGAACAAATTACTGTCGAGCAATTGATAGAACCGCCCAAAGTCATGACGTCATCTATGGCAATGATTATATCTATAGGCATCACGTCCAAAACAAGTAGACCGATACTTTTTGCATCTACTACTATTACTCCACACGTCGACCGCTATCCAGCATGCATCTACTGTATTAAGTACAAAAGAACAGAGTAACGCCTTAAGCAAGATGACATGATGTAGATGGACAATCTCATATCTACGACAAAGCCCACCTTGTTACCCTTGATGGCAACTACATGATGTGTGCCTTGCTGCCCCTACTGTCACTGGGAAAGGTCACCACACGGTAAGAACCCAAAACCAAGCACTTCTCCCATTGCAAGAAT
Source organism: Hordeum vulgare subsp. vulgare (assembly GCF_904849725.1). Lineage (NCBI taxonomy): Eukaryota > Viridiplantae > Streptophyta > Magnoliopsida > Poales > Poaceae > Hordeum > Hordeum vulgare. Next base: position 201,679,322 of record NC_058519.1, on the reverse strand, counting down.
CAAAGATCTAGTTGGCCAAACAAAACCCAAGACTCGGAGAGACTTACAAGGATATCAAATCATGCATATAAGAAATCAGCAAAGACTCAAATATATATATCATAGATAATCTGATCAGAAATCCACAATTCATCGGATCTCGACAAACACACCGCCAAAGAGGATTACATCGGATAGATCTCCTTGAAGATCATGGAGAACTTTGTATTGAAGATCCAAGAGAGAGAAGAAGCCATCTAGCTACTAACTACGGACCCGTAGGTCTGAAGTGAACTACTCACGAGTCACTGGAGGGGCGATGATGTTGATGTGGAAGCCCTCCAACTCCAAAGTCCCCTCCGGCAGGGCACCGGGAAGGGTCTCCAGATGAGATCTCGCAGAAACGGAAGCTTGCGGTGGCGGAAAAGTATTTTCGTGGATCCCTTGATTTTTTTTCTGTATTTCAGGGAATATATAGGCGAAGGAGCTAGGTCAGGGGGGCGCTAGGGAGGCCACAAGCATGCTGGCCGCCACCCCCCTGGTGGCGGATAGGGGCTTGTGGGGCCCGTGTAGCCCTCCTGGCCTGGCCCTCAAGCCCCTAATCTTCTTCCGTTCGGGAAAAAATTATTTCGGGGATTTTATTCCGTTTGGACTCCATTCCAAAATCAGATCTGAAAAGAGACAAAAACACAGAAAAACAGGAACTGGTACTTGGGAGTGAATTAATAAGTTAGTCCCGAAAAAGATATAAAAGGTACATAAAACATCCAAAGATTACAAGATAACAGCATGAAACCATCAAAAATTATAGATACGTTTGAGACGTATCACAAATCTTCTAAACATGGAATAGGATGACGATATCGAAGAGTGATGTTATTTATAGCTCTTTAATCTACACACATGCGGCATGTACCATCTTTCTTAGGAGCTAAAATGACAGGGATAATGCAAGGACTTAAGCTCACGTGAATATAACTTTTGTCGAGAAGCTCTTGTACGTGTTTCCGAATTTCCTTTGTTTCCTCTCGCTTGGTGCGGTATGGTCCTCGATTGGGCAGCAATGCTCCTGGTATCACTAGTTTGATGTTCTATACCTCACAATGGTGGTAAACCATCGGGTACCTCCTCCGGAAACACATCGCTAAACTGCTGCAATACATTAGAAATGCTAATAGAAACAGGGGTTATGTTGTAAGAAACCAAAATTTGATCCTTGCACATCATCACAACTCATGGGATCCTCACGAATCTCCCTCAAATCAGATTTGGTGGCTAATACAACTAAGGAATTCACTCCTTCACTTTGATTTGTACCACTCAGATTTTTGTTGTGGCTCTCGCTCACCTGAAGTGTAGTCTCCCTTTATCTAATACCTCACTTTCCTTTTCAAGATTGATTTCAATTTTTCAACGAGATTCATTTACAATTTGTTGTAGTGTCATAAGCCTCAAAGTAACCTCCTTGTCGCGCCAATTCAAATGATATGTGTTGGCTCTCCCATTGTGATGCACATCTTTGTCATACTACCATGGGCGTGACAACAACAAGTGACACACGGTCGTAGGAACCACATCACACTCAATGGTGTCTTTGTATGGCCTAATCTGAAATTCCACACGCACCATGTGGTTGACCTTCATCTCTCCACTATCACGTATTCACCGAATAAAATACAGATTGGGGTGCGGTAAATATTTCAGTTTCAACTTTTCGCATAACTCCTATCTAGACATGTCGTGAAAACTACCACAATCAATTATAACCTTGCATGCCTACAAGGACCAACAACAACCTTTGTTTGAAACAGGTTGCATAGCTATTCTACATCACTAGAAGTAACACTTAACACTTTGTGTGAGCAAAAAATTGTAGGAGAGTGCATAGCATAAGCATGTATTGAACCATCTTCATCTTGCTCCCAAGTTTAAGAATCAGGGTCAACATCATCACCGTTTTCATATTCTGTTGTATCCTCATTAATCAACATAACCTTTTTATTGTCATAGTCTCTCTTAAAATGACTCCTTCCACCACATGTATGACATGGCATGTCCCTATTTATTGTTCTATAATTAATAGAACCAACATCACTAGCAACATGTTGCGCTGGTTTCTTTGCATTAGAGATAACCGAATCAGATTTGGAAGAAACATTACCACATAAACCAAAAGTGGAACTAGGAGTATGCTCCACACTAGGCGATGTTCGTGGTGTAAAACGACCTCTACTTGTTGTGGAACGAGATGTAAATTTGGCGTCCTCACAACGTGTAATTTAGTCTGACGTGATTGGTGTAACAAATTTGTCATGTCACAACATTGGTGAAGCCAAACAATATGCTTTATGTTATAGTTCAAACCACAGAGAAATCACTGCATTGTTTGTTCATGCTCTTCACGCACTAGATCACACTGCATTATAAGCTCCATCTCCTAAAAATATTCATCCACAGAAGAAGTACCTTGACTCAAATTTTGCAATTTTTCATAGAGAACACGAATATAATTGCGTGGAACAAAGCGAGCACACATCTCTTCCTTCATAGCTCTCCATGTAACAATGAGACGTTCCCAACCTTCATTTCTGGACTGTACTACATTGTCCCACCAAAGCAAAGAATAATCATCAAATTCAGAAGATGCAAGTTTTATTTTTCTGTCCTCACTATACTCATGCATGCACCATAATTTTTCCACCTTCAACTCCCAATTGAGGTACTGTCCAACATCACTAGAACCAACAAACTTAGGTACGATGAACTTTGGTTTGCCCGACCCATCATCATCATGGTTGGATGGTTGTGCAAAAGCATCATCATTGTATCGACGACGCCCACCAAGAGGAGCAAATCCACGGCCTACGAGCATGGCACTAGCACGACCACCACCAATGCCTCCATTACTATGACCATCATGTTGGCCCGCAACAACTGTCTCATGTTGAGCTTGCCGGTCAAGATAAACTTGTTGGGATTGTGCAAGATGAGTTGCAGCTGCTTTAGCTTTGGCAACATTAGTAGTTGCGGCACCACCATTACCACCAGGAACACTAGGTTCACCATCATCATCATCACGATGCTGATGTTGTTGGCGATCAACGGACTGTTGCAGCGCAGCCAAAGCTTGCTACAAGGTAGCTAGAGTCCCCTGAATTTCAGTAACTTCTTGTTATGTTGTTGTGATGTGTCAAAAATATGCCCTAGAGGCAATAAGAAATTGGTTATTATCATATTTCCCTATTCATGGTAAACGTTTATTATCATGCTAGAATTGTATTGACCGGAAACTTAGATACATGTGTGGACACATAAACAACACTGTGTCCCTAGTGAGCCTATACTAGACTAGTGCGTTGATCAAAGAAGGTTAAGGTTTCCTGACCATAGACATGATTTGTGATTTCATAATGATATCACATCCTTAGGATACTGATGTGATGGAAAAAAACCCAACCATAAGCATATCATTTGATCGTATCACTTAGTTTATTGTTGATGCTTTCTTCATGCCAAGTATCTGCTCCTAAGACTATGAGATCGTGAAACTCCACGACCCCGGAGGAATACCTTGTGTGCTATCAAACATCACTTCATAATTGGTTGATCATAAAGGTGCTCTATAGGTATCTCTGAGGGTGTCTATTGGGTTGGCGTGAACCCAGACTGGGATTTGTCACTCCGTACAACAGAGAGGTATCTATAGGCCCTCTTAATAATACAACATCACAAGAAGCTTGCACGCAATGTGAATAAGGGCTTAGTCATGGGATCTTGCATTACAAAACAAGTAAGGGGAGTTGCCGGTAATGAGATTGAACTAGGTATGGTGATATCAATGATCGAATCTAGGGGAAGTAACATATCGATGGATAAAGGGAAATGCATATGGGATTGACTAAATCCTTCACATCATGGTTCGACTGATAAAGATCTTCGTGGAATATGTAGAAACCAATATGGGCATCTAGGTCCCACTATTGGTTATTGACCGGAGAGGTGTCTCATTCATGTCTACATGATTCTCGAGCACGTAGGGTCCGCATGCTTAATGTTCGCTGATGCTAGAGTAGTATTTGGATATATACATTGGTGAGCAAATATGGTTTGGATTCCCGGGTGAGATTCTGGAAGTCACGAGGAGATCCAGAATGGTTTAGAGTACAGATTTATATATGGCAAGTCATATTTTGGCTACCATAAAAGTTTTGGGTTTTGTTGGTATTGTACAGGGAAGTTGCTTGAAGGTTCCGGAGGATTCCAGAGGGGCGTGGAAGTCCATGCAAGGCTCCTCCATGCCTCTTAGGCCAACATGGGATGTATGGGGGCTCCCTAACCGTATTGGGCCAGCCCCCCAAGGCCCCATGCGGCTAGAGGGTTGGAAACCTTGAGGGGAAAGGCACCTCGAAGTGCCATAGGGAGGGAGGACTCTTCCCTCCTGGCCGCCACCCCTCCCTTGCAGGAGGGGTTAGGGCTGCGCCCGTCCTCTTGCTTGCCTCCTATAAATAGTGGAGGGATGGTCACAACAAGTGTTCTCCCTTGAGGCAGCCCTTTCCCTCCCGTCTCTCCCGTTCTTCCTTGTTCGTAGTTCTAGAGGCTCTTGGCGAAGCCGTGCTCGCACTGCTCCACCACCATATCCACCATGTCGTTGTGCTGGTCAAGATACCATCTACTTCTCTGCCCTCGCTTGTTAGATCAAGGAGGTAGAGACGTCATCGATCCGCACAAGTGCTAAACACAAAGGTATCGTCTGTTCTGTGCTGGATCGGATTGGATCACGACTGGATCGTGAAGCGTACGACTACATCAACCCATAATATACGCTCCGTCTAATGGTCTACAAGGGTACGTAGACACACTCTCACATCTCGTTGATATGCATCTCCATAGATAGACCTTTGGTGTTCGTAAGATGTTTTTTGCTTTCCATGCTTCGTTCCCCAACAGTGGCATCATGAGCTAGGTCAATGCGTCGATGATATGCACGAGTCGAACAAAAAAAGTTGTGGGTGTTAATGTTCACATTGCTTACGTCTATTTTTCATTTGGGTTCGGCGGTGTTGTGGGATTAAGGCCCCAGACCAACCTTACATTTCCTTGTACAAGAGATCAGTTTCACTCACACACATGCAATTTGTATTGCATAAAAGTACCTGATGGGTGTCTGTCTCTCCTACTTTAGTTGAACTTGATTTGACATCCGTGGTCCTTGTAGAAGGTTAAAAGGCAGCTTGAATATCACCATTGTGGCTTTGCGTAGGTAAGAACAGTTCTTACTAGTTGCCCATAACAGGCACGTTAAACTTGCAACAACAAATTAGAGGACGCCTAACTTGTCTTTGCAGGGTATGTTGTGATGTGATATGGCCAAGACGTGATTTGATATATGTGGATGTATGAGATGATCATGTTTTGTAGTAGTTATCACGACTTGCATGTCAAAGAGAGCGACAACTGGAAGGGGCCATAGGGTTGTCTTTAATTTATTTTATGTCATTTGTTTACTTTACGCTATGCGTTATCAATAGTCGTTGAAGAAATAGTTGGCGTGAAACCCATGTGATGACATGATGATGAAGATCATGGTGTCATGTCAATGGTGATGGAGATCATGCCGGCGTTTTGAAGATGGAGATCGAAAGCACAAGATGATGATGGACATATCATGTCACTTATTGATTTCATGTGATCACTACTGCAATAAGGTCCTAAGATGACACTTGTATTAGAGAACCTTCGACAAAACTGTGTGCGATGCAGTAATCACAAACGGTATAGTTCTAGCTCCATCGCCAATGAAACAAACTGTTTGCGATGGCTGATCCATCAACCACGAGTTAGACAATAGGTGTGTGTGTGTGATGCGAGGCAAACAACTAGTATTTACAAACTTTTTGTGATGAGGAAAAATAACACAAATGGTTAAAAAATACAGGTGTGTGTGTGTGATGTACGACATATAGTTCACACCGTAAAACTATTTGTGAAGATCCAATGTAACGCACACGCTTACGCAGATCTGGATGTGTGCAATATATGGCATACACGTCGCTCAAATGAACTGTTTGTGATGATTCGCAAGAACACAAATAGCTTGGTGTAACAAGGTATGTGTGATACTCTGCAAACAGGTCGGTAATCACAATTATGTGCTATAATTCTGGATAACAAATATGATTTGTTGTTCTAAATTGTTTTCTCAATAGGGCACGCAGTTAAATAAACCAACTGTGCATGATAATGTGAATGATCATTGTCAAATCTGTATTCTTAACCGATTAAGATGAGATCGACACGGGCAACAGAGTTCAAGTGTAAATATGCACCAACGACGATAGAGATATACAATCTAATTTACTTATTCTTGTTGTTGGATGGCCTCGCGACATTGACTTGGCGTGGATGCTTCTTGCAGCTGATCACTGTCGTCGTCATCACCTTGCCGATGTCCTCGCCGTCCTCCTCCTTGTTTGACCATTCCTTCTCATCATCACCATCGTCGATGTCCTTGTTAGTTTATGATGACCCACAAGTATAGGACATCTATCGTAGTCCTTTCAATAAGTAAGAGTGTCGAACCCAACAAAGAGCAGAAGGAAATGACAAGCGGTTTTCACTAATGTATTATGTGCAAGCACTGAAATTATCAGTAAAAGATAGTTTAGTGATAAGGTGAATTGTAATGGGTAGCAAGTAACAATTGTAACAAAGGTGCATCAAGGTGGCCCAATCCTTTTGGTAGCAAAGGACAAGCTTGGACAAACTCTTATATAAAGCAAAGCACTCCCGAGGACACATGGGAATTTCTGTCAAACTAGTTTTCATCATGCTAATATGATTCGCAATCATTACTTTGATAATTTGATATGTGGGTGGACCGGTGCTTGGTTGCTGCCCTTACTTGGACAAACCTCCCACTTATGATTAACCTCTCTCGCAAGCATCCGCAAGAAGAATTAAGATAAATCTAACCATAGCATGAAACGTATCGATCCAAAGCAGTCCCTTACGAAGCAACGCATAAACTAGGGTTTAAGCTTCTGTCACTCTAGCAACCCATCATCTACTTATTACTTCCCAATGCCTTCCCCTAGGCCCAAATAATGGTGAAGTATCCTGTAGTCGACGTTCACATGACACCACTAGAGGAGAGACAACATACATCTCATCAAAATATCGAACGAATACCAAATTCACATGATTACTTATAGCAAGACTTATCCCATGTCCTGAGGAACAAACGTAATTACTCAGAAAGCATATTCATGTTCATAATCAGAGGAGTATTAATTATCATTAAGGATCTGAACATATGATTTTCCACCAAGTAAACCAACTAGAAGCAACTACAAAGAGTAATCAACACTACTAGCAACCCACAGGTACCAATCTGAGGTTTGCGACAAAGATCGGATACAAGAGATGAACTAGGGTTTGGAGAGGAGATGGTGCTGATGAAGATGTTGATGGAGAATGACCCCCTCTCGATGAGAGGATCGTTGGTGATGACGATGGCTTCGATTTCACCCTCCGGGAGGGAAGTTTCCTCGACAGAATAGCTCCGGTGGAGCTCTAGATGGGTTCTGTCGAAGTTCCGCCTCGAGACGGCGACGCTTCGTCCTAAATCTCTCCTACGATTTTTTACAGGTCAAAACCCTTTATATAGCAGAAGATGGGCACCGGAGGCCTGCCAGGGGGGGCACAAGCCTGCAGGGTGCGGCTAGGGGGTAGGCCTCGCCCTTGGCCTGTGACCTCCTGATGGGTCCCCTCTAGTATTTATTTCGCCCAATATTTTTTATATATTCCAAAACAATTCTCCGTAACTTTTCAGGACTTTTGGAGTAGTGCGGAATAGGTCTCTCAGATTTGCTCCTTTTCTAGTCTAGAATTCCAGTTGTCGGCATTCTCCCTCTTCACGTAAACCTTGTAAAATAAGAGAGAAAAAGCATAAGTATTGTACCATAATGTGTAATAACATCCCATAATGCAATAAATATCGATATAAAAGCATGATGCAAAATGGACGTATCAACTCCCCCAAGCTTAGACCTCGCTTGTCCTCAAGCGAAAATCGAGATCGATAAATATGCCCACATGTTTAGAGATAGAGGTGTCGATAAAAAGAAAATACGGAGATGAAGGCATCATGGTTATCTTTATAACATCAACACATATTGACATATAATTTCTTATGCTAGAGTAACAATTCATTCACAAGGTAAAATATGAATCAAGAAATCATTTGAGAACTAACAAACTATGATGTCAGTCATTGAAGCAATTCCAATTTATCGCAACATAGGAAAGAGTCAGTATAAGAGCTTGTAAAGCAAATACACATACTCAATCATCTTATAGTCTTTCATAATTGCTAACACTCACGCAATACCTATGAGGTCAAAGCTTCAATCGGACATAGAGAAAGATAGGGGCTTATAGTTTTGCCTCCCAACTGTTTACCTCAAGGGTAATGTCAACAATAATAACTCATGATCACCCACATCCGAGTGGATATATTTTTCTCGATCATTCCCCAACACACGACGCTTGCCAAAATATAAAGGCGAAATAAATGAAATGGTGAACATCACCACGACTCTTACATAAAGGTAAGTACTAGAAAGTAAAGGTAACACATAGGCCGTTCCCAGAGGGAAGCAGAGGTTGTCATGCGCTTTTATAGTTGGATGCGCAATCCCTTAATGCAAAAGAACGTCACTTTATATTGCCCCTTGTGACAAAGAACTTTATTATGCAGTCTTTCGCTTTTATTTCTTCCATATCACAAGCTCGTATAAAGTTTATTTTCCTCACACTAATAAACCACACATATTTAAAGAGTAATTTTTATTGCTTACACCGATGACAACTTACTTGAAGGATCTTACTCAATCCATAGGTAGGTATGGTGGACTCTCAAGGCAAGACTGGGTTAAAGGTGTTTGGATGCACAAGTAGTATCTCTACTTGGTGCGGAAGTTTTTGGCTAATATGGGGTGGAAGCAAGCGACACATGTTGGAGTATCTATAACCATATAACTTCTATTCGGAAATAAGAAAACATAACTCATTATGGTGTCTTCCTTGTCCAATATCAACTTACTAACATATAATATTTTAATGAGTGCTCACAATCACAAAAGATGTCTAATATAGTATATTTATATGTGAACCTCTCTTTATTTATTACTTCCTTTTAAATGCAACAATGACCAATAGCTTTTTTGTCACCTCACAACAAATTTCAATCGACATACTTTTTATTTGTGAAGTCATCACTCCCCCTAATATCATTATATATACTCTTTTGCTTTCATTATGTACTTCTTTCTATTTCTATTTCTCAAGATCATAGCAAGCAAGCAAAGCCCTCAACTCAAAACTACTCTTTATTATATAACTCTCGGACTTGCTTACATAGGTGGATCATAAAGCAAAACTCAAAACTAGATCACACTAAAACTTTATTCTACTAGATCAAGCTATAACCAAAAGTATCGAACGGAAAAAACGGAAAAAAGTAAAAGATGCGATGGACGATACCGGGGCACCTCCCCCAAGCTTGGCACAAGCCAAGGGTAGTTCCCCATACCCATGTGTTTAGTTGTCTTTCTTCGGAGGTGGTGATGTTGGAGTTGTTGGTGAGGTTGAAGGCTTGTCCTCCATCTTCCAAGGCATGGGCTCACCATCGTAAAAAGATGAACGAGTCTACGTGTAGCGACCCGACTCAAAACGAGTCAAGCCTCTGTGTATCTGTGCCATCCCTGGATCAGTATACTGGCACACACAGTACATCAATGTATATATCAAAGTGCAATCACATGTAAACAGCGTAAAACTGATATATACCTTAAATATCTCAGCGGAAGCAGTCAAGGGAGTGGAGTCCCAATAAACACCAACGGCAAGTTGAGTGTAGACCGTAACCCTGAATCATACTCTTACTCGTCGAAGAAAAAGATCTGCAACATAAGACGTTGCAGCCGTGTAGGTCAGCATATTGAATATGCCGGCAAGTCACATATGAGAGGGGGAAAATATAATCATCTATCTCTACATGCATATATGGCAGGTGGTGTTGTAAGTTTTAGCGTAAAGCAAATTTTCTCCTACAACAAGAGGGGCTAAAAGCAAAATATTACTACGCTGTTGGTTGTTAATGAGATGGTTCCGCCAACCAGTTCTCATACCCAGGTTATCAATAATACCCTCATCAAATATATGTAATGGTGTTGAGAATTCCAGATAACTTCAGTTCCTTTGGCTCAAGTTGTCCATGACCGTGGACACGGCTAATCGATTAGGTTTGAGTACTCTGCAGAGTTTTGCACACGTTCCCCACAAGATTTGATCGCCTCCGAGTATGTCCTCGCACTTCAGGGTGTTTGAAGACCGGATGATCAAAACATGGTCTTTCAACGGGTCCCTCTGAATCCCTGTCAGTGCCCATCCATTCCTACCGTTCTTCTACATCTGCTAGCACCGCCTGTCCAGAGTCGCCGCGTTGTCCAACCAAGCCAGAACCCATAATGACTTGTGGCTGTGCAGGTAAGCCTTGGGTCTTGAAAATATCCGTCCGTCTCTTTGAGCCTGGGTGAAGCTTTCCGTAGGATGTTATGGCCTCTCCAGCATCCCGGGTCATCCACTGGGTTCTCCAGGGAGCCAATCAACCGTCCTTCACCCAGAGTTGCATTGCGTCTAAGGTCTTGAAAATCTTGTCTTAACCGGTCTTGATTATTTAATCAACCTTGCATCACTCGTGTCATGCACTCAACCGAAATCCCGTCTACTCAAGCATAGCAATATGAAATATGTCGTCCCGGGGCCAAGTATCGGGGTTGTTGTGTGCCTACCACATGATACTACAATCTATACTAAAATTTCGAAGTACCTAAGCAGCATGCAATTGGGCATAGGATGGTAGAACCATGATGCAACATAGGTGATAGTATGATCAAAGTGACTTGCCTGGTGATGTTGACGAAGAAGAATTTCTCGAGAAATAACTTGATAGACTACTTGTCACTCTCCGATGAAATCTATATAACAAACATATCATTCACATAAGCACTCATACTAGCAATCATTCTAGCAATCAAAACAAAAGAGAGAGCGAATAGGAATCCGAAAGAAACTTCAAATAAGACTAGGGAGTCCTCTACTACATCAAACACTAAATGATTTTTGTCCAACAGAAAATAATAACAAGGAACTACAGAAAAAATTATTTTCACAAAATTACCTAAAAGGTTTATTTTCTTTTGCAAATAATTTTCAAATGACCCTCTAAGTTTTAGGGTTCAAATAACTTTCAAAATGCCCGTGGGTTTGAGGGTCATGTTCCTCCTCTCTAGAATGTATTTCCCGGCATTTCTTGCACAAAGAAAACAAATGGAAATGCAAAAGAATTGAAATGCAAATATCTCCGTTCAAATTATTTATAGTTGAAGAAGTCATGTCATCTTCTCTCTTTGCTTTTAAAAGATTGAATTTGAATTTACCGGAGATGGGGAAAGTCATTTTATTCCCTCTCAATCAAAAGTTTCGGAAAGTTTCAAATTTCACACAAGTTTCAATCACTCAGGCAACCAACAAACAAGCAATCCAATAATTATATTAACATTCCAAAATTTATAATTTTGGGATGTTACAAACTACCACACTTAAAATGAATCTCGTCCTCGAGATTCGAAGAGGCTAGAAAGAAAGGTTAGGGTTTGGGGGTCTTCTAACAAATCCAATCTCCGGCAAGGTGGGATGCTACCACACTTAAAATGAGAGATACTGGTCCCTCAAAATGCTTTAACGATCCTCTGGGGTTTTGGCAACTGACATCGCACAGTCTTCATATTAAATCCTTTGGTGATGCTCTCCCGTTGATATAAGCTTCTTCCGTTACTGGGTCTTCTTTAACTGACAGTCTCGTGGTCCATTCTAAATAACACATCGATGATTCTCATGGTGGTCTACCATTTGTGGTTATCCTGCAGAGAGAGAGATCTTGGTTTCATTCTCACCGTAAAATTTCCTACGCGTGACAACAAGTGCCATGTACATGGGCTTTCATTATACCATTCTAAGGCTTAAACAAAAGCTTCAAAGAACGTCGTCTCTCTATATGGGTAAGTCTCTCAGATTTACCATTCCGAATAGCAAGATCAATGATAAGAGTAAGTCGTCATGGTGATCAATCCATTCCGCACCCAAATCATTTCTCTATATAAGGTTTAGCGAATCTCGCATTCTAACACTTGGGCATCCTCACAAGCGTTGCAGAATTTCTCTTGTCCACGAACGAAGTTCGGATAATCCATTGGTTCTGCAAGCTGAACGAAACATCTATCGTATCTTCACAACTCTCAGGTTTTCGTATGCTCCTAAGAAAACGTTTGCTGATCCATCATAGCTTATTCCATAAATCATATTCATTTCATAATCAATCCTTTATTACATCCTTGCTTTCTTCAAAATTCTAACTCAAAAGTAATTTATTACAAATGCTGCCATCCACATTGTTCGGTATGGTCAAGCATTTCTGCCAACTTTATTCATCCATCTTTCTTGGAGGTACTTTAGTTCCACTCGAACTTTTCGAGGTGCTCCTTGAAATCATCCATCTTTTGCTTCATCATGGTGGTCATGAGCTTTATCTCCATCATCTCCGTACGTACTTCACTCAGGTATTCCTGGTACATTCCTACTCAGTGGATCCTGTGGGTTTACCGATTACTACCACACTTAAATGAATTATACTCATGCCTGCATAGACCATATTTTCTCATATCCTCAGAGATCTTTGTTCGATGAGAAACAACGCATACAGTTTCAACATAGGCAATCATGAGACAATAAATTCCATTTATTCATGATGTTATTACAATCTCAGGGACTTCTGTTACAAAAAATTTCACTCCATGATCTCATGAAAAACAAGAGTTCTTCAGATTACACTAATTGCCATGGTCAAAGCTTAACTACTCCATTCTAGCTGTCTTCCTTTGTGGACAATCGCTGGCAAAATGTCCTGCTTCCTTGCAACAAAAGCAAATGAGTTCTCACAAGTCTCGAGGCGTCTTAGTGTTTGCCTTTGCTCCTTGGGTTCCCGGCTTCCTTCCTGAGCACATGTATTTGTGGTGGCCAAATTCCATACACTTCTAACATCTGACATGACTCAGGTTTATAATTTTGGGATGTTACACTACGGGATCCTCAAATCTGCAGCCAAACTCATTTTCTTAAATCTGTATTCATACTCACAGTTTTGGTTTTGCAGGTCATAGATCTAGGCTTGGAGATACTTGATTTTCTCGTAAATCTTGAAGACGTGATCCCAGATATCCTTGGCATCTAGCTTGTGCTTATGGGTAAACTCCACGATCATCATGTGATTGGCATTGAGCCCTTGTTCCACCATCCCTTGGCACTTGAAGACTTGTTGCTCCATTGCTTCGAGCCTTGTCTTCACGCTTCCGGTCTTCTTTGGCCCCTCAACATCACGGATGTGCAGCACCCCCTCATGCATCTCAATGGTTTGAGTGTGTTGCAGCACCTCCACAAGGTAGGGATTGATGACCCTCTCAAAGAACTTGTCCTTCAAAGAACTTGAAGACGTCATGTTGATCTAAATCTGCTGCAGAAACAACTCAAAACGAGAACAAGAGATATTGTTGTGATATGAAGGTCAAAACCTTCGGGAGATTATATAATGAATGTTTACCGACCCAAAGGAGTATTCCGCAAGAAAACGGAGTCCGAAGGGTGTATGGGGTGGCCACAAGCTTGCAGGGCGCGCCCTCGGGGGTAGGCCGCGCCCCCACGCTTGTAGCCTCCTCGTGCACGTTTTGGACTGCTTTCAATTTTCCTAATTTTTTTAAATATTCCAAAATTGATAAAAAAATGTCATTGGAATAGTTTTGGAGTCGGTTTGCTTACCGTAACACATACCTATTCCTTTTCGGAGTCTAAAACGTTCTCATAGGTCTCCCTAATGTACTCCTCCCGAGTTATGGTATTGATATGTAACATCCCCAAATATTAAATTTTGGAATGTTAATATAATTATTACATTGATTGTTTGTTTGTTTGAGTGACTGAAACTTGAGTGGCATTTGAAACTTCTTAAAAAATGAGAGGGAATAAAATGACTTTCCCATTTTTCTTTTGAATTCAAATTCGTCCATTTAAAATCAGTGAGAGAAGATAACATGACTTCTTCAACTATAAAGAATTTGAATGAATGTGGCATTTGAATTTTATTTTAATTTTTGATTTTAATTTTTATTTTATTTTTGGCACAAGATTTCAACCACAAAATTTTCCTGACAATATACTTGCCAAGCAAGAAAGAGAGGAGGTAACATGACACCCCCCCCCCCAAAAAAAGTCAGAAGAAAAATAGTGCCAAAAATTTTAAGGACAAAATTTGGATTTTATTGAATTTTAAAAAAAATTATAAAGTTTTTATTTTGTGAAAAATAAAATGTCCATGTTGTAGGAAATTTTATTCTGAAAATTTCGATATATAATATGTTTATATAAAATATTTTATTATTCCCTTTATTTTGTTGTTTAAAAACAATTTAAAAAAACGAAAAAGAAGCTCACGTGGCCATGCACGTGTGTGTGCGCGCTGTGTGCGGCGGCCGAATTGTTTTGGCCCACGCGGCACTTCCATTTCCCTCCTTTTTTTCTAGTTTACCTACATTACGTATATGTTTAGTCCCACATTGTCTATCTATACATCTTTAGACCTCCCTTCCACCTATAAATATAGACCCATGGGAGCATCCAAAAATCATCTATTTCGGGTTAAATCAATCTTTTGGTTTGACTAGGTTTATTAAATAAAAATATTGTTTTCTCTTCGGCGGGATTTCTCGAAGTTGTCTCCTCATTGGAATTAATTCTTACTATGCATTCTAAAGATAGTTTTCTTCATTTTTTTTTATACTCACGTACTTTATTATTTCTAGACTAGTATTTCTACACTAGTATACGGTAGAGTAATTAGATATATTAATTAGTCTTCGTATTTACACATTAGTACTAGAATTCATTTAGACATAACACTTTTCTTCCGTAAAACAGTTTGGCCCTGATTTTTCAAATAACCATAACTTTTTACTCATTTATCCGAATTAGATGAAACCAACGCCTAGAGTTTCGTCTTGATCCCACTTATCCGGTGAACCTATCATATCAACTTTTTGAAATTTTCAAATTTCGAAATTTGTTCACACTGATATTCAAACTTCTTTTGATCATATCTTTTTATCCGTAGCTCCGTTTTAGATGAATCCAATTGCGTCGGATTCGTATCAAAGTAATCTTCCCGTTTGTATCATTAGTTTTAACTTGTCAACTTATAATTTTGATCAAATCAGATTTATCTATTAGTGCCCAAAAGTGTTCACATCGTTCTAAGCCGATTCAATGTTATATTGAAGTATTTGTATCTTTTGATCCGCTATTTCAAATCTAGTAATTCTTTTTCTACACGCTCATATTGATCTCCTATATCCAGTAGCATCATTAGTTTCGACCTTTGAACCTTACAAATTTGAGCGATTCAAATTGTGTATTCGAACATTCATTTGATCTTATCTTGCAAATCGTACCACCTTTTCAATTGATTCCTTTTACCCCTAAACACTCATGTCATATATTTTTGTACGTAACCATCGTACTTCAGTTCAACTTCACTTGACCTTTTGAATGCAAATTCAATTCATACTTCAATTCGCTATAACTTGTGTTGTAGTGCTCCATTTCAAGAAATTCTTTCTACAAATAAATTTGTATGTCTTATACTATTTGTCAAATAAAATTCATGTTGTTCTCCCAATATTTTTGATCATCTTCCATAGTGTATGCAAGTCGAGCTTATATAGCAATAGTTCATCATCCATTAACTCTTTTGATCTCATTCATGCACCTTCACTTTACAACACACTTAGGACCTTTTTATTAAACCTTAGTACGTTGTTATTTTGCACCAAGACATGCTTTGTCCTTATGTTCTCTTGGTTCTTCCTTTTTGGCATGAATGTTTATTGAATGCTATTTACGATAGATTGCTCGGAGTATGGCGAGTAGAATTATCAGGATTTTGAGAGCGACTATCTTCATCAAGTAATACCAGGCAAGTCATTTGATCATGTATCACCTATGTTTTATGCATCGTAGTTCTACCATCCTATGCCCAATTGCATGCTGAGTAGGTACTTGGAAATTATGGTTACATATTGTAGTATCATGTGGTAGGCACCCAACAACCCCGTTACTTGGCCCGGGACGACAAATTTCATATTGCTATGCTTGAGTAGACGGCATTCTGGTTGAGAGTTTATCACGAGTGATGCGAGAATAATTTAATAACGAAGACCGATTAAGTCAATACTTTTCAAGACCTCGGGATGCAATGCAACTCTGGGTGAAGGACGGTTGATCGGCTCCCTGGAGAAACCAGTGGATGACCCGGGATGCTGGAGACGTGCCATGACATCTTGCGGAAAGCTTCACCCAGGCTCAAAGAGACGGACGGATATTTTCAGGACCCAAGGCTTACCTGCACAGCCACAAGTCATTATGGGCTCTGGCTTGGTTGGACAACGCGGCGACTCTGGACAAGCGGTGCCAGCAGATGTAGAAGAACGGTAGGATTTGGATGGGCACCGACAGGGATTCAGAGGGACCCGTTGAAAGACCATGTTTTGATCATCCGGTCTTCAAACACCCTAAAGTGCGAGGACATACACGGAGACGATCAAATCTTGTGGGAACGTGTGCAAAACTCTGCAGAGTACTCAAACCTAATCGATTAGCCGTGTCCACGGTCATGGACAACTTGAGCCAAAGGAACTCAAGTTATCTGAAATTCTCAACACCATTATATATATTTGATGTGGGTAATATTGATAACTTGGGTATGAGAACTGGTTGGCGGAACCATCTCATTAACAACCAACTATGTAGTAATATTTTGCTTTTAGCCCCTCTCTTGTTGTAGGAGAAAATTTGCTTTACGCTAAAACTTACAACACCACCTGCCATATATGCATATAGTATGGATGATATTTTACCCCCTCTCATATGTGACTTGCCGGCATATTCAATATGCTGACCTACACGGCTGCAACGTCTTATGTTGCAGATATTTTTCTTCGACGAGTAAGAGTACGATTCAGGGTTACGGTCTACACTCAACTTGCCGTTGGTGTTTATTGGGACTCCACTCCCTTGACTGCTTCCGCTGAGATATTTAAGGTATATATCAGTTTTACGCTATTTCCATGTGATTGCACTTTGATATATACATTGATGTACTGTGTGTGCCAGCATACTGATCCAGGGATGGCACAGATACACAGAGGCTTGACTCGTTTTGAGTCGGGTCGCTACATGATAATATTGGTTTCAACATTTATGGGAGTACCTCAGATATAATGTTTGATTCTTTGCCCATTTACCACCTTCGGATTTGTGCCTTCGGCGTTGTTGATCTTGATGGCACCGGAACGATATACTTCCTCGATAATGTAAGGCCCTTCCCATTTAGAGAGGAGTTTTCCTGCAAAAAATCTTAAATGAGAGTTGTATAGCAAGACATGATCACCTACATTGAATTCATGCTTTTGTATCCTTCTATCATGCCATCTCTTAACCTTTTCTTTAAACAACTTAGCATTCTCATAGGCCTGGGTTCTCCATTCATTAAGTGAGGTAATGTCAAATAACCTCTTCTCACCAGCAAGTTTGAAATCATAGTTAAGCTCTTTAATTGGCCAATAAACTTTATGTTCTAGCTCTAGAGGTAAGTGACATGCTTTACCATAAACCATTTTATACAGAGACATACCCATAGGGTTTTTGTAAGCAGTTCTATAAGCCCATAATGCATCATCAAGTTTCTTAGACCAATTCTTTCTTGATCTATTAACGGTATTTTGCAAGATCAATTTGATTTCTCTATTTCTCAATTCTACTTGCCACTAGACTGAGGATGATAAGGAGATGCAATTCTATGGTTAACATCATACCTAGCAAGCAATTTACGGAAAGCACCATGAATAAAGTGTGAACCACCATCAATCATTAAATATCTAGGGACTCCAAATCTAGGGAAAATAACTTCTTTCAGCATTTTAATAGAAGTATTATGATCAGCACTACTAGTTGGAATAGCTTCTACCACTTAGTAACATAATCAACAACAACTAGAATATGAGTATACCCATTGGACTTTGGAAAAGGTCCCATATAATCAAAACCCCAAACATCAAATGGTTCCCTAACAGGAGAGTAATTCATAGGCATTTCCTGACGTCTACTAATATTACCAATTCTTTGACATTCATCACAAGAAAAGACAAACTTACGAGCATCCTTGAAGAGAGCGGGCCAATAGAAACTAGATTGCAATACCTTGTGTGCAGTTATATCTCCCGCGTGATGTCCTCCGTAGGCCTCGGAGTGACACTTGTGTAGGATCTGTCCCTATTAATGCTCTCGTACACAACGTCTAATAATATCATCTACTCCTTCTTTATAAAGGTGTGGATCGTCCCAAAAGTAATGTCTTAAATCATAGAAGAACTTTTTGTTTTGTTGGTATGTGAAACTAGGCGGTATAAATTTAGCAACAATGTAGTTAGCATAATTACCATACCAAGGAGCACTGCGCGAAGCACTTATGATAGCTAATTGTTCATCAGGAAAGCTATCATCAATAGGTAGTGGGTCATCAAGAACATGCTCTAGTCTAGACAAGTTATCTGTTACGGGGTTATGAGCGCCCTTTCTATCAATAATATGCAAATCAAATTCTTGTAGCAGAAGAACCCATCTAATAAGTCTAGGTTGGGCATCTTTATTTCCATAAGGTATTTAATAGTAGCGTGATCAGTGTGAACAATTACTTTGGAATCAACAATATAAGGTCTAAACTTATCACAAGCAAACACAATAGCTAAAAATTCATTTTCAGTGGTAGCGTAGTTTCTTTGAGCATTGTCTACAGTTTTACTAGTGTAATGGATGACATTTAATTTCTTATCAACTCTTTGTCCTAGAACAGCACCAACAACATAATCACTAGCATCACACATAATTTCAAAGGGTAGGTTCCAGTCAGGTGGTTGAACAACAGGTGCAGTGATCAAGGCGCTCTTAAGAATTTCAAATGCTTCTACACAATCATCATCAAAAATGAATGGAACATCCTTTTGCAACAGATTAGTGAGAGGCTTAGAAATCTTAGAGAAGTCTTTAATAAACCTTCTATAGAAACCAACATGAACAAGGAAACTTCTTATACCTTTGATATTTGTTGGACACGACATTTTTTCAATAGCATCAACTTTAGCTTTATCAACTTCAATACCTCTTTCGGAGATTTTGGGTCCCAAGACAATGCATTCATTAACCATAAAGTGGCACTTCTCCCAATTCAAGACAATATTAATTTATTCACATCTCTTCAAAACTCGATCAAGGTTGCTCAAGCAATCATCAAAATAAGTTCCGTAAACGGAAAAATTATCCATGAAAACATCAATAGTCTTTTCATAAAAGTCAGAGAATATAGCCATCATACATATTTGAAAGGTAGCAGGTGCATTGCATAAACCAAAAGGCATACGTCTATAAGCAAAGGTACCGAAAGGGCAAGTAAAAGTGGTCTTCTCGTGATCCTCTTTTGACACATGTATTTGAGAGAAACCAAAATAACCGTCCAGAAAGCAAAAATGTGCATGTTTGGATAATCTTTCTAGCATTTGATCAATAAAAGGAAGCGGGTAATGATCTTTCCTAGTAGCTTTATTTAATTCCCTAAAATCAATTACCATCCTATATCCTTTAACAATTCTTTGCGGGATCAATTCATTTTTATCATTAGGAACAACGCTAATATCTCCCTTTTAGGGACACGATGAACGGGACTAACCCATCTACTATCAGCAATAGGATAAATTATACGTGCCTCGAGAAGCTTTAGTATTTCATTTTTTACCACTTCCTTCATTTTAGGACTTAATCGTCGTTGGTGATCAACAACTCGTTCAGCATCAGGCTCCATGTTAATTTTGTGCTGAAATAGAGTGGGACTAATGCCCTTAAGATCATCAAGAGTATATCCAATAGCAGCATGGTGCTTCCTCAAAGTTTTCAATAATCTCTTTTCTTCATGCTCTGAAAGGTTAGCACTAATAATAACAAGATATATCTCCTTTTCATCTAGATAAGCATACTTGAGAATATCAGGTAATTGTTTAAGCTCAAACAGGGGATCACCCTTGGGTGGAGGAGGATCCCCAAATATTTCAACATGCAGGTTGTGTTTCAAAATAGGCTCTTGATCAAAGAAAATCTTATCTATTTCATTCCTTTCATCCATATGCATATCATTCTCATGGTCTAGCAAATATTGTTCTAAGGGATCCGTAGGAGGCGCAGCGATAGAAGCGAGGCCAATAATTTCATCTTTACTAGGCAATTCTTTGTCATGGGGTTGTCTACAAAATTTAGAGAAATTGAACTCATGAGACACATCCCCAAAACTTACAGTAACCGTTTCTGTCTCACAATCAATCTTAGCATTAACAATATTAAAGAAGGGTCTACCAAATATAATGGGACAAAAATCATCTTCTGGGGAACCAAGAACAAGAAAATTAGTAGGATACTTTATTTTTCCACACAAGACTTCAACATCTCTAACAATCCCAATTGGTGCGATAGTATCTCTATTAGCAAGCTTGATGGTAACATCAATTTCTTCTAATTCAGCTGGTGCGATATCATTCATAATTTCTTGGTATAAGGTAAAGGGAATTGCACTCACACTAGCACCCACATCACATAAGCCATGATAACAGTGATCTCCTATTTTAACAGAAACAACAAGCGCGCCAACAATAGGTCTATATTTACCTTTAGTATCAGGTCTAGCAATTCTAGCAGCTTCATCACAGAAACGAATGACATGCCCATCAATATTATCAACCAAGAGATCTTTAACCACAACAATATTAGGTTCAACTTTAATTTGTTCAGGAGGTATAGGTGTTCTAGTACAACTCCTACAAACCACAGTTGAAGCTTTAGCATGTTCCTTTATACCAATAGGAAAGGGTGGTTTCTCAATATAAGCACTAGGAATAATAGGATCAGTATTATAAATAATAGTTTCTTCTTCAACTTTAATAGGTTCAACCACTTTAACTTCAATGGGAGGATGATATTTAAACCACTTCTCCTTGGGAGATCAACATGAGTAGCAACAGATTCACAGAATGAAGCTACTACCTCAGAGTCAAGTCCATATTTAGTGCTAAAATCGTCGAGTTCTCAATCATCAGAGTTGAGTCTAATTCTTTCCAATAAGTCCCATTTTAATTCAATATATTTCTTCATAAAGGAACATGCACAAGAAGTATTGAGCATGAATTGATCATTATGAGAGAGCCGAGCATAAAAAATCCGAATAATAATTTCTCTCGGGAGCTCATGATTGGGGCATGAATATAACATTGACTTAAGCCTCCCCCAAGCTTGAGCGATTCTTTCTCCTTCACGACGCGAAAAATTATAAATATAATTCCGATCACGATGAACCATATGCATAGGATAAAACTTTTGATGAAATTCCAATTTCAATTGGTTGTGGTTCCATGATCCAATATCATCACATAGCCTATACCATGTCAATGCCTTCTCCTTCAAAGATAAAGTAAATACCTTCTTATTGACATCATCCTCGGGCAGACCTGCAAGCTTAAATAATCCACAAACTTCATCCACATAGATTAGATGCAAATCAGGATGTAGTGTTCCATCTCCTGCATAAGGATTAGCTAGCAGTTTTTCTATCATACCCGAAGGAATTTCATAATAAATATTTTCAGTAGGTGCAGCAGGTTGAGGATCATCTCTTTGTGCTTCCGGTCGGGGTGAAGATACTCCGAACAAGCCCATCAAAGGATTATTTTCCATAATGACAAGTGACAGTAAATTTCAGCATGATATATAAATTTTTCCTTACCAAGTTCCACTCACCAAAGGCGTTTCACTCCCCACCAACGGCGCCAGAAAAGACTCTTGATGACCCACAAGTATAGAGGATATATCGTAGTCCTTTCGATAAGTAAGAGTCTCGAACCCAACGAGGAGGAGAAGGAAATGACAAGCCGTTTTCAGTAAGGTATTCTCTGCAAGCACTGAAATTATCGGTAACAGATAGTTTAGTGATAAGGTAAACTGTAACGGGTAGCAAGTAACAATTGTAACAAAGGTGCAGCAAGTTGGCCCAATACTTTTTGTAGCAAAGGACAAGCCTTGAAAAACTCTTATATAAAGCAAAGCGCTCCCGAGGACACATGGGAATTTCTGTCAAACTAGTTTTCATCATGCTGATATGATTCACGTTCGTTAGTTTGATAATTTGATATGTGGGTGGACCGGCTCTTGGGTGTTGCCTTTACTTGGACAAACCTCCCACTTATGATTAACCTCTCTCGCAAGAATCCGCAACTACGACATAAGAATTAAGATAAATCTAACCATAGCATGAAACGTATGGATCCAAATCAGCCCCTTACGAAGCAACGCATAAACTGGGGTTTAAGCTTCTATCACTCTAGCAACCCATCATCTACTTATTACTTCCCAATGCCTTCCCCTAGGCCCAAATAGTGGTGAAGTGTCATGTAGTCGACGCTCACATGAAACCACTAGAGGAGATACAACCTACATCTCATCAAAATATCGAACGAATACCAAATTCACATGATTACTTATAGCAAGACTTATCCCATGTCCCGAGGAACAAACGTAATTACTCACAAAGCATATTCATGTTCATAATCAGATGAGTATTAATTATCATTATGGATTTGAACATATGATCTTCCACCAAATAAACCAACTAGCATCAACTACAAAGAGTAATCAACACTACTAGCAACCCACAAGTACAAATCTGAGGTTTGAAACAAAGATCGGATACAAGAGATGAACTAGGGTTTGGAGAGGAGATGGTGTTGATGAAGATGTTGATGGAGATTGACCCCCCTCTCGATGAGACGATCGTTAGTGATGACGATGGCTTCGACTTCCCCCTCCGGGAGGGAAGTTTCCCTCACAGAATAGCTCCACCGGAGCTCTAGATTGGTTATGTCAAAGTTCCGCCTCGAGACTGCGGCGCTTCATCCCGAAAGCTCTCCTATGATTTTTCCAGGTCAAAACCCTTCATATAGAAGAAGATGGGCACCAGTGGCATGCCAGGGGGCCCACAAGCCCATAGGGCGCGGCTAGGGGGTAGGCCACGCCCCCTGGCTTGTGACCTCCTGGTGGGTCCCCTCTGGTATTTCTTTCGCCCAATATTTTTTATATATTCCAAAACAATTCTCCATAACTTTCCAAGACTTTTGGAGTTGTGCGGAATAGGTCTCCCAAATTTGCTAATTTTCCAGTCCATAATTCCAACTACCGCATTCTCCCTCTTCATGTAAATCTTGTAAAATAAGAGAGAAAAGGCATAAGTATTGTACCATAATGTGTAATAACAGCCCATAATGCAATAAATATCGATATAAAGGCATGATGCAAAATGGACATATCAGTTTACTCATTGCCATCCTCCTTGTTTGACCATTCCTCCTCATCATCATCGTCGTCATCTTTTTTTCCCTCAACGGCTCCTCCTCCATCTAGTCGTCGTCCGGCGACTCGGGTGATGGTGTCCATTTCATGAACCGGATAAAATAGAGGTCAGGACTCGACGTTGGACGAATGGAAGACGAGTGCGATTATTGTTAGGTTGACCCCAAATCGGGCGCTAGACTCGCAGAACTGTCCTCCTTGTTGTCGCTCGACATGTGTGTGCTATGTAAACAAACAACAAGAAAGAGAGTTTGCAGAGTGTGAGTAAGTGTGTAGCACGGCCTGTCGGGACAATGAAGATGGTGGCGAGACTGGAGCGTGGTATGAAGAAAAGAGGATTCCAATTGAAGCGGGGGATTGATGGATTATATTAGTGCCTTGGGAGGCAGTTAGAATTCCTACATAATCAGCCGCAATTATGAGTACCACATTGCTCTAAATTCCTGCTATTGCGCAGTTCTCAATGAATCACAACATGTGTGACACAAACATTTAACATAGGACAATTGGTAAGCAATAGATGAGCTCTCCTTATTGATGTAGCCAGTAACAATCAAACAAAACCCCTAATCATCATTGCAAACATCACATAGAAGATGGCTAATGTGACAACTACGACTACACATGCTAGTTCCTTCTTGTCTCTTGCTTTCATCTATTGCTTGTGATTGAGTGTTCATTGCTTCATCGTACTGATTGTACACTCGAGATCATTTAGTTTCTTCTTCAACCTTACATTATCTTCTACAAGCTCGGTGATAACACTATGAGCCCTACCATGCCATTCATCATCCAACCAGTTAACAAAGGCACAAGCCTCATATCCATCTGAATGTTAAATAATAAGGATGAGTGGGGGCATTAACTGAACTTAAATGATGAACTTAGCACAAACCTCTAAGGGTCAACCAAAAAACTGTCTACCAATGATGAATCCCTCCGTGCTTACAAGTCGAGCGGGAGTGTTCCATGCACACAACTCATATTTTGGTACTTCTTGCGCAAAACTTCGAATCGAACTCATGTCGCGGGAGTCTGGTGGGGTCATACTCTCCATGTGACATTTGATCGCTTTCCTAAGAGAGAGGAAGGGTCCAAATTAGGATAGGTTGAGTACTTGCTTTGGACATGCTAAAAAGATGAGGAATGATTGGGACCTAACAATACGATTCGAATCCGTAGTACACCGGCCTCCTCATGACATTAGCAAGTGCTCGGCGGTGATCTCCGTCATGGTGGGGCTGCCAAGAGCGACAGTATGAACCAGAGAAGCCACACTGAAACCATCAGCACCACTTGTCCGTATTCCCCCAATGTCAGTGCCACGCTAGGGAATTTGGGGACTAGGGATTTGGAGGCTATTTAGGGATTTGGGGAAGACGGAGAAACCATGGGGATCTAATAATGGTCGGGGAACTATTTATCAAACTCTATTGTATACGGCATACGGTTTCCTAACTAAATCATGTGAGATGGCAACGTGCGTGATACACGTTTTTTGTTACATAACCGTTTGTGATGTGCTACCCGGTACATATGGGGTAGTAAACAATCGCTCTCCGGAAACCACAAAAAACCCGTTATGCTGGTAGAGATGGGGACGGCGACCGATCCAGTGGCTACTAGATAGGAGGTCAATCCCCTCTCGATGGATGGGGTCGGCGTTATACGAATTCCATCCTCGATCGATCGGCGGTGGCGACATGATAGGAGGTCAATTCTCGGTCGATGGTGGGAGATATAGGAGGAGCTTAATCCTCGTGGTTAGCGCCGACGTGATTGGAGCATGTCCCTTGCGGCCACCCCAGTTGGTCGGTGATGTGAGATATTGGAAGTCCATCCTCGGTCAGTCGGTGGTGGCTGCCAATTAATTAAGATATTCTTTTTGTTGAGTGGCCTAATTAAGGTATTAAATTCATATAAGGGTCATCACATGGGTAGATAACATTATGTAGTTCCCTCCATAAATTTTGAAAATAAAATCTTGTGATTTATTCACGCATCTTTGTGCATCCATTAATCGATATATTAATCTTTTTTGAATAACTCCTTGTGTGTGTAGATGGAATGATCTGAGTGGATGGGGGATCGGATAAGCTCAAGGTATGTGGATGATACAAAGGAGTTCATGGCTTTCGCTCAACGGACAAAGAGGAGAATTGACAAAGAAGATTATGTCCTCTATCCATGCAAGGATTGTAGCAATGTAGTGTCGCATCCAATTGGTGAGGTCAGGTTTCAACTATACAAGAGGGTGGATACACTCGATGGACTAGACACGGTGAAGAGCCAGTTATGTATGAAGGTAATAACATGCATCTTGGTGAGGTGCCAAGCCCCGATTAGAGTCGCATGGGTGTTGAATTTAACCTCACGGCTCAGACGTCAAGCTACAGACAGAAGACTCAAATGCCACCCCCAAAGGAAAACCAAGAGTGTGAGGCAAACGACACCGACCTTGATGATATGCTAGATTTTGGTGCTATGATCGCAGATTTACATGGCCAAGAAGAAGATCTAGCCGAGTACAATGAGTTGTCAACCATTGATGTGATATCTAAGAAAGATTTGTATCCAAAATGCAAAAAATAAATATTCCAAGTTGAGTGCCACACTGGTGCTTCCAAGATTTAAAGGATAAAGCGGTCTATCAGACAAGGGCTTCACACAATTGTTGAGTCTTTTCAAAGACATTCTTCTAGAAGATAATGTGCTCCCCAAAAGCACAAACGAAGCAAAGAAAGTTGTTTGTCTGTTAGAACTTGAAGTCGAGAAGATACACGCTTGTGTGAATGATTGTATGTTGTACCATGGTGATGACAAAGATTTGCGTTCATGTTGCATATGCAAGCATGCACAAGGTAGGAGAGCAAAGGACAAGTACCAAACAGACAAAGAGATCAAGACAGGAATTCTACTCAAGGTTGTTTGGTACTTGCCTATAATTCCAAGGTTGAAGCTTTTTTGCAAACCCTATAGAGGCAAAGAGATTGTGGTGGCATCATGATGAGTGAACTTCGGATAAATATATGAGGCACCCAAAAGAGGGGCTTAGTGGGAACAAATCGAGGCCAAGTTTAAAGATTTTACCAAGGATCCTAAAAATTTATGGCTATGGGGGTGTACTGATGGATATAATCCATTTGGCGATATGAGGACCCAACACAACAGTTGGTCGGTGGTTCTGTGCAAATATAAACTTCCTCCTTGGTTGTTTATGAAGAGAAAAATACATCATGATGTCGACGATTATCTAAGGCCCGAAGCAACCTGGAAATGTTATCGACATCTACTTTCAGCTACTAGTAGAAGAACTGCTCACATTGTGGGAGCTTGGTGTAAAATGTTATGATGCTTACGCAAAGGAGTTTTTCTGGCTACATGCATTGCTGCTGCACATCATTCAAGATATCTCGGTGTTAGGCAACACTTCAAGGCAAAAAACAAAGGGATCGGTAGGATGTGTCACACGCATGGATAGGACATCAAATGTCTGATTTGCTGCTGTGTAGCATAGAATCAAGAGCAAGTTTAAAGATCTGATGGTTAGTTGGATTGATCAAGAACTTATAGTATGTGTTTTTAACCATGAATCTTCCTAGAGTAGGCATTGGATAAGTGTATAACCTGTATGATAGACTATCTTTTTCTTTCTTCCATCTGTATATATATGCTTTTACTTAATATAATTACCGTAGAACAATTGTTCTATGAGTCCACTTAAAAAAGTTATGTGTGTGCATCTTTACTCCCAAGCTCACCCCCTGATTAGATGAGATAGCCTCACGCCTTGTTTTTTGGGGGGAAGAAAGGAGAAAGATTGGAGTCGTATTTTCTCTCGAAACAGGCTTACGCCTTGATATATTGATATAGCACACATTCAATACATCCAACAGTAGATGTTAGGATAGAAGCAGCACAATCATATCCAAAAAAGAAATGAACAAATACAAAAAGAACAAATGCCAACAATGGCAAATCAACAAAAACGAAGAGGCCTCACGACTATAGCGCTCACCGAAGATCTCCCACCAAGCTCCTAGCCTCACAAGCGCCGATATCAATCAACACCTCCAAGAAGGGACACGACGATGACAACAATGGTGCCAAGGATTTCCCTTGGTACAAAGACAAGGAGAAAGGAAGCGTAGCACTCAACGCCCTCCAGGAAAGTCAAGCGGCACCCTCACGCGCCACCTCGTCCGTGTCGGACGGGCCGATAATGATTTCTCTTGATCCCAACCATCACCACGGGCGCTCCCGAGCACTCCACCATACCACCCACCTCCCTGCGCAAGCACGACCTTGAAGCCACCCACGCTGTCTCACCTCGGCACCTGAGAAGTGAGGCCTGCACAATAAAGAAGAAGAGTCGGGACTAGATGCAACAGCACCCTCTGCGTGCGGGAGGGTTCGACCTCCACCATCAACGACGGTAACCGACCCGACGCATCAACAGGAGCAAACCAGGCCCATGGGCCAACAGGCCCGGTCAGACCCTCAAATGTCCGTAAAGCTTTTGTCGTCGTGTTGCAGAAAGCACACTGTCGAGATCGCACACCCTCCGTCCGAGCCGCTCAACAAGGCCACATCAGAACCACCCTGCTAGAGCCCAGATAGGGTCCTAAGGGGGCAGATTTGGGCCGGGATCCCGCCGCCAAAAAGCAGCGCCACCACCATGCCGGTCGCCGGCCACCGCCTTCAGGTCGCCGGACCGCAACAGGCCGAACCGCACCGCCGTCGATCTCTTGCCGCAGGAAGAAGATTCCCGCGCGGGTACAGGAGATCCCGACGCCGTCAACGTCATGTGGGCCAGATCCGGGGCTTTGTTTTCGAAGCAGGAGGGAGTAGTCAAATGCTCAAATTCCTGGTAACAGTACTTTTACACGAACTAGCTTCAGAGCTGTGAATTCCAACGTTTCCTGTGAAGCACGTAAAGAGTGAAAAGTTCAAGTTGTTTATTCATTCGAGGCCTTTCTCAGCAGAAAAGATTTGGCAGGCGGATATCCCGACCCGGGACACTCGATGGTTACCACTTTCTCGGGCGTCCCTTTTCCTTCACCAGGCGTGCATGTGTTTGTATTTCCCCCAACTCCACCAATTTTCCCTTTTCACCATCGCCTTTTCTGAAACAAAAAGTGAAGCATTTGGTCTTGGGAAAAGCAAAGGACTGTGCAGATCTACAAATTTGCGTCAAGTAACGATAATGAACTGCAGGATTCGGGATGCCGCCAAATATAATTCCCCTGTGTATGCTTTTTTGTTGCCAAATATCATTCCCGCTCTATTTCGTGAGGTGAGCTGTTTATACCGATATACTCTATACGAGTAAGATGAAGAAAAGTATTACTCCCTCCATCTCAAAATTCTTGTCTTAAATTTGTCTAGATATGAATGTATCTAGTCACGTTTTAGTATTTAGATACATATTTTTTTTTTTTAAATAAGACAAAAAATTTGGGACAGAGGGAGTATGTCAGAGGATGAAGGCCAAATCAACACGTCGACATGTTCAGACGCGCTCGTGGAGAGTTACCGGGATCTTAGATTTTACCATCAACAACAATAAGTTTGATTTTCAAAACATCAAATATATGGAATCACATGCCCATCGATTATTTTCTGAACATAATACATATAGAGGCGCTCATATAAACGGGCATACTCTCAAGCATACAACGCATACCTTATTCCCGTGAACATCTTCAAAAGATTGAACAGATATATCATCTTAAGATTTTACGATGTCATCTTAGACACCTTGTACTTGACGGTAACGTTTTCTTTCACTCAACGTGCATCGTTAAAATTCTAAAATAAATTCAGGATAAATGCAAGAACCGAGACTTAAACCCTAAAGGGCTAGAGATAACACATTCCTCCTAACTATCCAACCACATATTGGTTGGGTGCGCATCGATCATTTCAAATGTTTAGTTCGTGTTGGCCCAGCAGGGTTGGGGTTTAGTCACCTCGTAACGTGAGGATCGACACCACCGGATTAAATAGCCGCGTCGTCCAAAAAGAGTAAACTTTAGTCATCATCGCATCATTTCTGAAGGATATGGACCGTCCATATCCCTCACAAACTGAGCATTGATATATGTCTGACAATTTATGAATCATTACGTCGAGCATCGTCAGTCCATATTACTTGTCCAACGAAATCATCATAATCCATGGTTCTTCCCAAGAAAATCCATCGAGAAACCTGGTCAAACAATGCATCGAATACATAGAATTTAAGGTGTCATGCAGTCCGACGCAAAGAAGACAATGAAGCTAGGAGACGTCTAGCGCGAGGGAGGGAGAAGACACGAGAGGAACAAGTGAAATCGAATAGGTCAAAGGGGGATCTGATGCAATTTTTGTTGGGGTCGCACTGTCAGGTCCGACGCGACGGACATGTTCGAGCCACCTCATATTTGTCTCGAATACGAGTTGAATATAAGAAATGCCGGTCAGTCCAAGTGTTTGAGACCGCGCCCAGTCGAGGTATTTTTCTTACCGATCACCGACGGAGCCGTGTTTTGAGGGGCATGACTTGGCCTCCGCGTTCGAGCAAGTGTTGATTCTCCATGGGGGCGCGCCAAGTGTGGACCGAGAGGGGTTGGGCGATGCAGGTGCCACGGCCGACATTTGAGCCCTATGACTGTTGTGCCTTGTTGTGTTTGTTAGTTTCCAATGTTAGTTAACCTTCCCACTGCTTCTACTAGGAGAGGATGTTCTCCTGCCTGCTTCGGTCTGCCTGTGTTAAGGCTTGTATCATGTGTGTTCATGTTCATGGGTTTGTCCCTCCATGCATATGTTTGTTGCCAAAACAATGGTCTTCAGCTGCTCCTGTGTCTGCATTTTTTTCGCGAATATGCGAAGATTGTGTATCATTGTATCGACAGAAGAGATGAAAAAAATACAATTTTCGGTTACAAGAGCCACGGATACACAAAGCGACGCGTGCCCAAAGAACCGGAGCAGCGAGATGTAGGAGTTGCTCATCCCCAATACATCAAAAGAGTTCTATCTCTCAGAAACCATGATTGCCGAGCCGTTGACGCTGGCGGTAGCCCATAGGCGCGCGTTTTCTTGGAAGCACTGCAATAGTCTCGCGGTGGATGCTGAAGGTGATCGAAGATACAACCGTCTTCTTGAAACCATCGAGATGTTAGAACAACCTCTTAGCATCATATCCTCGAACCTTCGGGGCCTGAACTACCCGAACAAACGTTCGACCGTCCATGAAATGATATCATCCTCGTCCTGCAACCTCCTGTGTATCCCAGAATCTAAGGTTGTGTTTGGTTGAACTGCAGATTCTGAAAAAACTGCTGTGGAAAAGCTGTTTTGAAAAGGCTGTTGTGTAAAAGTTGGAAGCTGGAAAGTTGGGGTACCCCCAACTTTGAAATTTACACTAGGAAGAATCTATAGATTCTCAAAAGTTGCTTTGAACAGTTACCCCTTTGGTTAGCTTTTAGCTTTTCAAAGTGGAAGTTGGTAACAAAAGCTGAACCAAACACAGCCTAAACTTGGGGCTATCAATGCGGGTACCGCGGCTTACATTGGAGGCTCAAGGTTGCGGGGCTTTGCGAATAGGCCGACCACTGGTACTAGGGGCGGCATCCTTCTCCTTTGGGACGATAGGGTCTTCAACATCAGCAACGTCTCCTTTGGGGAGTTCCATCTCTCGGCAATGATCAATAGCTCGGCTACTGACTATTCCTCCGCCTTCAAAATCACGTCCGTGTATGGGCTGATGGCCTCCAACATGAAGGATGACTTCTTTGCAGCTCTCCTCGCCGAGCGGCCTCCCCAGGTGTTAAATGGCCAGTCAATGGTGATTTCAACCAAATCTACAAAGCTCGCGACAAGAACAAGCGAAACGCCAACATTTTGCGTCTCACTCGGTTTCGTGACACGCTTCGGGTGTGGAGATCTGCCTTCAGAATAGGAAGTTCATTTGGAGCAATGAAAGACGAGATCCAACTATTTGCAAGCTCGACACCTACGTTTGCAACTTTGACTGGGATCTTCACTTTGATTGCCATGTGCTCGCTGCATTGTCGTAATCCCACTCGGACCAATGTCCATTGTTTCTTTCTAGTGAACGTGGCCCCAAGAGGTCGCGCACATTCAAATTTGGGAACTTTTGGGTGAAGATTTCGGGCTTTAGAGAGGTCGTCGTTGAGGCTTGGGCTAAGCCGCCGGTTCACACGGAGCCCTTTAGGGTTGTATTTGATAAGTTGAAGCATACTGGCTTGCAACTGTGGCGCTAGAGCAATAATCTCTTCTCCAACCATCAGGTCGAGTCACATATCACGCTTGAGGTCATCCTTAGATTGGATTTAGCTATGGAATGTAGGCCCCTCTCCGCGGAGGAACATGACTTGAGGTCAAGAAGCGGGTGGTTGGGCTTGTGGTCTTGGAGTGCTCCAGGAAGCGCGAATGCTCACATATTGCACATCTGAAGGAGGGTGACGCCAACATAAAATTCCCCACCTCCGTATTAATGCTCGTCGGCGCAAGAATTTTGTCCACAGATTAAAGCAGGGGGCGAGGTGGGTTTCCTCCCGCGATGACAAGGCTAAGGTGGTGGAGGAGCATTTCATGGCCGTTCTCCGCAAGGCCCACAAGAGGCAACAAGATTTCAATTAGGATGTGCTTCAATTCACATCTTGCAACTGTGCAAGTATCACGGACCCCTTTTCGGAGGCCAAGGTGCTTGATGCCATTGCCCAAATGCCCAAGGACAAGGCGTCGGGTCCGGACGGTTTCACGGGGGCCTTATTCAAGGCCTGTTGGGTTATAATCAGCACGACATTATGGTTGTCATTAACGGGTTCTCTCACCTCCTAACCGAGCACCTTAAGTGGCTTAACTCAGCAAAACATCGTGCTTCTACCTAAGAAAGAGGGGGTGGAATGCATCTCTCACTTCAGGCCTATAAGCCTCATTCAAGCGATTCTAAAGATTGTGTCCAAGATGCTCGATACACGCTTGGCTCCATTCATGCACACGCTTGTCTCCCGCACTCAGAGCGCCTTCAACAAAACCCGGAGTATCCATGATAACTTCGAGTACGTCCTCAACGTGGTTCGGAAAATGCATCCCTTGAGAAATCCCTCCCTGGTATTCAAGCTCGACATTAAAAAGGCTTTCAAATCGGTCAGATGGGACTATCCCCTTGACCCGCGCACTCATCGTGGTTTTCCTGTTAGATTCTGTGATATGCTTGCTGCTTTGTTGAGATCCTCTTCTTTGAGGATTCTGCTCAACGGGGGGCCATCCAAGCCTATCAAGCATGGGAGGGGCCTTCGGCAGGGAGAACCCCTGCTCCCCTCCTTTTCGTGCTCGCGGTTAACCCATTGTAGAACATCCTTGACCTATCAACACTATGCGGGGAGGTCCATAAGATTGGCGGAAGGGGTGCAAGCGTCCGCACTTCACTGTTTGCGGATGATGCGGCTATCTTTATGGCCCCAATTGAGGCAGACGTCTAGCACCTCACTGAGATTCTTGCTCGCTTTGGTCAAGTTATTGGGCTTGTCACCAACCTTGAGAAGAGCATTTTCGCCCCAATTAGGTGTTCCGATATCGACCTCGACGACGTTTTACAACCTTTTCCGGCTAAGCATTCCTCCTCCCCCCCTCAGATATCTTGGGTTACCTTTGGCGATTCATCGCGTGCGTAAAATTGATTGGCAATTCCTCTTGGATAAGGTCGCAAGCAAGCTAGCTCCCTGGCAGGGGAGAGGCTCGTAGCGAAGGCAGGCCGTGCTGTCCTGGTCAAGTCCATACTCAGTCCTCAGGCAACATTCCATGCTACTTATCTTATGCTTCCTGATGGCATCATTGATACCTTGGAGAACATTAAGCTCGCTTTTCTATGGGCTGGGACCGACAAAGTTTTTGGTGGACAGTGTAAGGTGAACTAGAAGACGGTGTGCTCGCTGAAGTGTTTTGGGGGCCTCGGAATCTTGGACCTTAGAAAATTTGCTAGGCCACTTCGCCTTTGGTGGCCTTGGTATGAGTGGACGGAACCTAACAAAGCTTGGGTCGGATTGGGTCGGCACTGCGACGCGAAAGACATGGAGCTATTCTACGACATCACCACCATCACCATCGATAACAGTCGGCTTGCAAAGTTTTGTACGTCCCCTTGGCTCAACGGGGACAAGCCTAAGGATATCACGCCCCTAGTGTTTCACATCTCGGCCAAAAGAACTCCTCGGTGAAAGATGCTCTTCTAAACAATGCCTGGCTCGCGCACATCGACATGGTCCAAGGGTTTTCGTTTGACCACATTCATTAATTTTGTGCCCTTTGGGAGCGGCTCGACAATGTCATCCTGTAGCATGACATTCCACACATCATTCGGTGGGATCACACGCGAAATGGTTCATACTCCGCTACATCTGCCTACCTAGTGCAATTTGAGGGCGCCGTTACCACGCGAATGAAACCTGCAGTTTGGAATAATTGGGCTCCTCCTAAGTACAAGTTTATTGATTGGCTTGTCATCAACAATAGGATCTAGACCATGGATCGTTTACAGAAGAAAGGCTCGCCCAACCGTGGCCTTTATCCTTTGTGTTGTAGGGAGCCGGAGCCAGGGTCACACATTCTATTCAAGTGCAGATATTCCATAAGAGTGTGGGAGGTCGTCAAGGGCTGGCTTGATGCCCCGGAGCTGCAACTCGACCTTTGGGCGGCGTTGCTTTCGGTGCATGTCTCGTGGAACGCCGTGGTCCTCACTTAGGGCCACAGGAGGAAAGCCATTGCCACCACACTCATGTTTGTCGTGTGGGCGATATGGAACGAGAGGAACGCGAGGGTTTTTCACAGCAAGTCGACGCTCCCCTCCATTGTCCTTGCACATGTTAGGGTCGACGCCGAGTTGAGGGTTGCCGCCGGCGCCAAACATTTGGGTTCTTGATGCCGCGAGAGTAGGCTAGCCGCATGAGTGCATTTGTTGAGGAGTAATGCCCTAGTCTTAAGCAACACCCTGTCATTCTTCTTTTTTATTAATGAGATGAGGCAAATCTTTTTTTTTGTTTTGATTTTCTATTTAAGAGAGAGACACATGTGTATCTATTGTTCTGTCGCAAGCGTTTGATTATTAGGCTCACTATAGTGTCTAATCAATGCCAGGTCACACTGCTTATGGGACACCCTGCATGATTGACGATGTATCAGATGGGTGACATGCTATGCTGAGATGGTGTGGAATCACACCAAATTCAGAAACTTCCTCTCAATATCCAGAGCGCAAGAATGTGCAGACATGCGACTGACTTGCTGGGTACACGATGATGTGATCATATACGCATTATGCGTTATTCGTATGCAGCCTAGCTAGACCGATCATAGCTAGACAGATGGCCTGTGATGCGGCACTCATCACGGCGCGGGCTCAAGGCAAAGGAAAGGGATCATGGGCGTGTGCTTTACAACTGTGGTCTCCAAGAACAGAAGGGACAGCACAAGAGCTCAATCGCCGCATATCCCCGCGTTATCCCGACGATAAAAGTAGTCTGAGATCGATCTAGTGAGGAGTTGTGATTCCACGCAAGAGCGCAGCGCATTAGAATAGTCAGCTGTGCCATGTTCTCGTCTTGGGGCCGAGTGGGCGGCGCACATGCATGCGCCACGGGACGGCAGCGAGGAGCAATCGCGCATGCTAGCTAGCGGCTGGGTGGGGGAGACTTCTCTCCTTCCTGCTGGCCTCTCGTCCCCGTTGCTGGTTGGTTCCTCCGTTTCACGTGCCATTTTTTTGCTAGTCTTCTGATCGATCGATCACGCCCACGCGTCATGTGCAGCTAAACAACACGAACTCTCGGTTACGATTGCTACTACTTCCATTCCATGTGCTAAACAGGGAAGGGAGAATGGTAGCGTGAGACGAGAATGGGCGGCCACGAGGTGGCAGAAAAGGGCATAGGCAATTCGACCGGCCAGAAAGGTTCAGAGAATCTGCAATTGAAGGTCTGCCGATAAACCATTGCCAACCAGGAGCTTTTTCGTCTTTCCTGCCGCACCACGATAAATAATAACTAGTGCTAGCGATCGATGTGCACGAGAAGAGGGCTCACGGCGTCCCCCTTTTTTTGTGCTGTCTTCATCATACGGGAAAAGCTCAAAAGGAGCTTTCACGCAAGTGGTCGTTTCAACATGCACAACCCATGGATCGTGGAGGCCGGCCTAGAGCACTTGCCCGTCTACCATGTGGTGCATGGAGATGGAATGGATCCCATATCAACATCTTGTGGAATGCTTCACTAGCCTAGTACTAATGGCTGCTAGCTAGCAGGAGTACTTATTGTCTTCTGTTGCCATCTGACTAGGACTCGGTTTGACATGAAACATCATAGGTTTCACGGTTTAGTGGCGTATGACAAGAGAAGAAAAGAACAGCTCAGACAACCGAGACAGAGTGCCAAGTGGGTCGTGGTGCGTGCATGACTACTTTAAATGATAATTAGAGCCCTCATGCTCCAACTACACTACCCTTTGTTCACCCACAAAAGAACTAGCACTAAAGAGAGCTTGTCTAAACTTGGTTATCAACTTTTTTATGTACACGTGGTTTAAAAAAATTCACTCTCAAAATCTTCCGGTTTCTAACAAAATGTCAATATTCTCTCTCCTATATTCTCTAATGGTTGTTAGGTTGATCTCTTGCCCAATGGGCCCAACGGTCCATTGGACCTTGACTCACGTCCTGATCGGGGGCGTCCAGCCCAAGCAAGGCTGGTGGGCCCCTGTCGCGCAGTGCTATATGTAGAGGTGGTGGGGACCATGGCACGGGTTACGAGGTTCACCGCCGCCGCTACCACATCTCCCTGCTTCCCACCGTCTCCTCTACATCAAGATGGACGAAGAGAGGAAGCTCATCGAGGTCACAACAAGGTAACAAACCACTACTCTCACCGAACACATCTAGCCTTGTCGATCCACGGGATCTATCAATGGTATCATGAGCCACGAGGCTTTAGATGAGTTTCGGTTGAAACATGTACAAGAAAAGATTTCCCCTCCCTGATATGAACCCTAGATGGGCAAAGAAACCGAAGATGGCCACGGGCCTCATCGGCAAAGTAGCGCCGCCTCGGCCGCGCATGTTCCTCTCGATCCCCACACGCATCGGCAAACCGAGGTGTGGGGAAGAAGAACCAACCTCCTTGGAGGCAAAGTATGGATCTTATTATATCCAAAAGGAAAACAAATAAAGGAATCGGATTGAATCTGAAAAAGAAAAGCAAATGCAAAGAAGAAGAAGAACAAACCTCTTCGGAGGCAAAGGAAAATCGGATTGATCCGACAAAGAAAAAAAAATGCAAACAAGAAAAATGCATATGGATCCCTACAGGGGCAAAGAGCACCACCACCGATCCATTCGACGGCGGCGCGCTCACCGCAAGGGGAACGCGCGACCGGCGAAGGGGTCGGCAGGGGTGCAGCAGCTCCGCCCATCTAAGTGTCATCGGGCGCTGTAAGGGGCAAAGGCAAAGGCGCCACGGCGCAACAGAACATCGAAGGGGCCGCAGCCGACCGCTCGACGGCGGCGCACCAACCGCAAGGTGTGTGCGCAGCCGGCGAGGGGAAGGCCACGACCCCGGCATGGAACCGCCACGGGAAGGGGGTTGGAGAGCAAGCCACGCACGGCACGGGACCCCTGGTCGCCGCGGCCGGCGGCCACTTCCACTTCGCAAACCCCAAGGTCAGAAAGAGAGCACGCGGGGCTCCAGGGATTTCCCTGGCTCATATCTGGCGAGGGAAAAGGAGAAGAGGCCGTCGGGCTCCTCCTCAACGAAACCGACGAGCGCCAACGTGGGGCCTTCGGCCGCCACGGCCGGCGGCCACACCAGCACGCTCCGGCGGGGCTACATGCCTCCGCTCAGGAGGAGCCGTCAGGCACGACTGCTAGAGTAGCGGGAGACCCGAGAGAGACAGGAAAGGAGCGGCGCGGTGGAAAGGGAAAAATGAAACAGAATTAGGGTTTTGCTCGCCGGCTCGCCCTTTTGTTCCTACCGAAAGGCTCGGGCAACCTTCGGATTTAATCCGACGGCCCCTCATCGCTCCGCTGTCTAGGGCAGGCCCCGACTGGGCCAAAGTGAGGTGCGCCTCGAGCCTGACTGGGCCGCAGTGAGGTGCGCTGGCTCTGGCTGGCGGGAGGAGCGCCTCCCCGCGCCAGGAGGCGAGTGGCTGGCCGGCCGAGGCCTAAGTCCGGCCCAGGCAGAAGGCCACCACAGGCAAGGAGACGTTGGCAGTACAGGACTTTCCTTTTTCTTCAAAAAGGATTTTTGTTTTCTGTCAACTATTTCAGGCAGATTCAAAATGATTCCTCTTTGCGTATTTTTCCTATGAAAAATATGTTTAGAAAAGAAAAGAAAATGTTCAAAGTTTCTGTCAATTTAGACAGAATTGTCAATTTGTTTTTCTGAAAAGAAAAGTAAAAAGATTTCTGAGAACAAAATAGTTTTCTCAGAAAAGGAAAAGTTCATGATCTTTATAAAAGCATTAATAATGTTCATGAATTTTTTAATTATGACAGAATATATTTTTCTGTAATAGTAACATGTTTTTTTTCTAAAAAGGAAAATAAAAGGTTCTGAAAATAAAAGAAAGATTTTCAGAAAAAGAAAAATTTATGGATTTTATAAAAGAGATTATAAAGTTCATGAATTTTTAAATTTTAACAAAATATTTTTCTGTAAAGGTGTACGAATTTTCATACTCACGTATTTCCGCTGCAAAGTAAAAAGGTTTAGTCCTCCAATTAAATTGAACCAACGGGGAAATTTAATTGGAAGAACTGATATTAGCAAAGTTTTTTCCCTTGTGGGTGAAATAAGATTCAAGAAGTTTCCGCTATGACAATAGAATGATGTTTGTTTTTAAAGTTCAAATATGGTATTGTTATTTTCTGACCAACGTTGATGATAACAATACTATAATTGTATGAGTCATCTTATGTTTAAAGCTTAAATCTCTGATAAATTTTGTATCAAAGTGATCAATTTTCGGAGCACACATAAAGAAACGCAATATGGTTAATGATGACGATTATTTCTTAGCAAAGTTGTTCAATAAGAATACTATATCACATTGTTTATGAGTTTAATTGATTATTTCCATTTCTGTCCAACGGTGATATGGAATTAATGTAGAAGGATGATGTTTTATTCTAATTCTGCCACTAGAATATTCGAGAAAGTTTTAAAAGGTTTAATGTGCATGATTTTAATCAGACCAACGTAGGGTTATTTTTATGCTCATTGCCGTTGTTTATTGGCTAAGTTTTCTTAGACTAAAAGTTATTCAAGCTTTCACTCATGAAAGCGAATGTTTGGGTACTAGTGACCCGCAAGATGGAAAAGAAAGGTCATAACTTGAGGGAATAAATTCTCTCTAAAGAATGGCTTCAAAAGAAAAGAACTCTTGGATATTAATTCAAGAAAAGAAAAGAGATAGATCATTGAGAGTCTTGGTTGACGAATGTCTTTCATGTACTCTCTATGATGGAGTCTCCTTTTTTCAGTCAACATGATTGAAATGAAACAAGCAACATGCATGTTTAATTTGACCAACGTCGGATCAAACATGTGTGTCAAAGATAATTCAGATTTATTTCTGAATTTGATGCAGTCAAAAGAGCCAATTATGGCATTTATGATGTCCCTTAAAGGGAATTACCCGCATGGCGGGAAAAGTCTGGGAAGAATGCCTGCGTAACCGGGTAAAGTTGACATTGTATTATGTCAACAATCCGTGTATGGCAAGAGAAATTTTGACAAAGGCCTTATCCTGTATGACAGGAGAAAGTTATGATGACTCATGTGCGGTTAATGTGTCCCACTATGGGAGAAAAGTATGGAGTAGCTATTAAGCTTTCCTATTATTCACCGTACACTATGTGTAACGGTCATTATGCAATCACTAAATCCAGAAAGGATAAAAGTAACAGATGAACCTAAAGACAAGAATGATATGCAAGTGTGACTTGCAAAAGAGACAATGATAGAGAACTCTGTTGAGTTTCTGAAATGAAATGTGGGAAAAGTACTCCCATACTAGTTAACTTATAACTTCATTTTACATGAAGTGATAAGATGAATGAGCTAGATAATCGAAGTTTCCTCATTTCACAAGAGCTATGAATGGGTTTCGAAATTATGGTAGAAAAGTTCTTGCCACATTTCGAGGGGGAGAAAGAGACATGAAATACATTGTAATGTATTTCATGACTCCTCTGTACTTTAGATGATGTGATGCACATTATGCATCTAAAGTGATCCATAAATGAAGAATATGAT
The DNA here is from genome assembly GCF_904849725.1 of Hordeum vulgare subsp. vulgare. Lineage (NCBI taxonomy): Eukaryota > Viridiplantae > Streptophyta > Magnoliopsida > Poales > Poaceae > Hordeum > Hordeum vulgare. The sequence continues at coordinate 201,639,372 of NC_058519.1, read as the reverse complement.
TGTCAAGGGGAGTACAACAGTCATCTGAATACCGTCATTATGATACCTCTAAAGAAAAGAAACAGTTGTATTTTTGAATCTTTTATAGTTCCGAAAGCAGACTAAGGAATACAACAGTGGTGCTTAAAGTGCCATAAAGAAGAAAGTTTAAAGATACGCCATTTCTTCGGTGAAGATGGAGTAATCTGGGGGAGCATGTTGTATGACCTATACAACCCTGTTGTTAGCTCTACAAGGGATCTTGTGATACAGGTCCCTGTAAAACCTATTGCCTTTTGGAAATGGGTGCCTATAGAATTAATTGTCTCTTGGCAATGACAGAGCAACGACTACCCCATATGAAAGAAGTGCCAGTACCTGAGATTTTGATGGTCTCTAGGAATGTGAAAATCAGATAATTGTGACTACTATAAAGTCTATGTTAGTGAAATTCCATCATTTGAATTTCACTAACATAGACTTTATAAAGGGTCTACAAGGCAAATGTGACTCCAAAGGAAATGTGTAAAGGTGTAAAACATGACTTAAATCGAAAGATTTTGTGCAAAGAAAATGAGAGGACAATTGCATTCATGCAAAGTCATAGAATGGGAAATTCGTTTCCCAATTCCTATGCATGTGGATGATGTCCTACTTGCTAGTGGTGATGTCAATCTACTGCAGGAGGAGAAAAGAAGTTCTTGTCCTCAAAGTTCAAAAGCATAAAAGGGGGTATTAGGAATGTGGCATGGACATGCTAAGAAAGATCTCTAAAGCATGCATACGAGAAAACCTACGCCTGTTCTTATAGTCAAGGGTAATGGAAGTGGAAACTATGGTGTTCCAAAAGTTAATAAGAAAAGATTGTAAACGGATATGATACCATATGCTTCAGTTGTTGGAAGCTCAAGATATTACCCTGGCACAGTTCACGTATATATCCGGGTTGTTTTGGCAATGTCCAGTCCATAGATAAATCAATGGAATGGATTCAAAGATATCGGCCTCATGCTGAAAGAAATAAGTGCTCTCAAAACATTGTGAGTACAAAGGAGGACTTGTGAAATGTATAGCGAAATCCACAATTATCGCTAACTTTCATACTCGGAGTTTTGTGTGGAAAATCTCCAAATGAGTAAAACGATTGTCATCAATGTGATGCAATGATATGTTATAGCTTGATATGAGGCTGAGGGACGGGCAACGTGGTTAAGGCTACCTGTACCCGGAGTGGATAATGGTTGACAACGACGATTACCATTTTAAGTTCTTTCGCTCCTGTCACAACGAGTCAAGTGTTGATGCCAAACACACTGACAAAGAGTTACGTGTTGTGAAGGAGAAAGTCCAGAATTATGGAAAAATGCTTGAAGCATAAAAGCAACAAACAAGTGTTTGCAGATCTGCTTATCAAAGGCTTACCGCCTAGTGTGTTCGGAGAACACATAGTCGACATGGGTTTTATGATATAGTCTAATATTTCCGGACAATAAAGGGCCCAAGGTTAAAGAATCTGTCTCAAAATAGAGAGGTACATTGTGGTTGTCTGATTCCATCGGCAATTGAGCCGTGACGATGAAACATGCCCTATGTATTGATCTGTTACGAAACGGGTAAAGTTAAAAGTATATGATGGGATCAAGGGGAAGAATGTTAGGTTGATCTCTTGCCCAATGGGCCAACGGCCCATTGGGCCTTGACTCACGCCCTGATCGGGGGCGTCCAGCCCAAGCAAGGCTGGTGGGCCCCTGTCGCGCAGTGTTATATGTAGAGGAGGTGGGGACCATGGCACGGGTTACGAGGTTCGCCGCCGTCACTGGTTCCCCACTCCTAACCCTAATCCGATCTAGAGGGATGCACTGAAGCGACGGGAAGTCCACCGCCGCCGCTACCACATCTCCCTGCTACCACATCGTCTCCTCTACATCAAGATGGACGAAGAGAGGAAGCTCATCGAGGTCACAACAAGGTAACAAAACACTACTCTCACCGAACACATCTAGCCTTGTCAATCCACGGGATCTATCAATGGTACCTTATAACTAACATTTTACGTATGGTTTGAAAACATTTATCTCTTCCTCACTACAAATAGCACAACCATCATAGAGCAGCACCAAAATTTTCTTTGTATGTCATTCGTTGCGTGAGTCGCACGATTGGGCTTGTGCATGTGTGTGTCTTTTTTTTCAGGCATAGGCTCAAAAGCTAAAGGAAGCAATTAAACGACGCCTTAAGCCCCACTTGGCTAGCCAATGCTCATGTGCCCGGTCTATTTGACCAACCCATCAAGTATGAGCGATCGATCTCGACACAAAGCTCGCTCAAGAGGCCCTGCTCAATTCGCCCGTTCATCCGCTTTGACCTGGACCACTAACAGTTTGACCAATTAACCATTGACTTTTCAATTTAAAAAAACATTGCAATCCAAATTAAGTTCATGATTTTGAAAAAAGTTCACGCACTAAAGAAAGTCCATTAATTTCAATAAAAAATCGATTTGAAAACTAGCCCATGAAATATGAAATGTTCACGCATTAAAAAGAGGAAATGAATTTCTAAAAAGTTCACAAATTTTTAAAAAGTTCATTGATTAAGTTCACAAATTTGAAAAAAACTTCGATTTAAAACACTCACAAACTTTACTAAATGTATGTGCATTTTAAGAAGTTTGCGAACCTGAAAAAGTTCATATTTTTTGTAAAAAAAAGTTTGTGTATTTAAGAAAACTTCACGATCTTGAAAAAACTTCACGCATTTTGGGAAAATAAAAAAGACTCGGTCAAAACCGATGTAAGAAAAAAAAAACAATTCAAACAGGCACATGTTTATTTATTTAGTTTAGTCTTCAAAACAGGAACGTGGTGCGTGACATGGCGGGTGCCCCTATGACACGCTTCAGGCGACACAGAGGGAACAAAAATGCTACACCTACGAAAATTACTATGTAATTTTACTTAAAAGTGTCATCTTCTTCTCCAATTCTAAACAGTCCCCCTCGATTTTCAGGATGGGTGCTATGCCAGCCAATTAAACAAGACCATACTAGCATGTACGTACCTTTTCATAACAAATTCACGTAAGTGTAGCAAAGTTCCAGAGGGAACCCTTGCTTAAGGGGGACGCGAGTTGAGCTGGCAAAGGCGCGCTCGAATAACCACCTTGGTTTTTTTACGAGTTTTATTTTCGATTTTTCTTTCTTTTTTTACTTCCAAATATTTTAAATATATGTTTTTACAAAAAATCACTATACATAAAACGTTTGAATTTTTTTGACCAATCATCTAAAAAAACTAAATGTGTAAATACAGGGTTTTTTTTTCATGTATACAAAAAATAGAATGTGTATGAAACAATTTGATGATTTATTTAAAACGTTAATCAAGGATTTGAACAAAAATTAAACAAGTATTTCAAACATGTTAATCAAGCATTTGAAAAATGTTAAGTGTGTATAGAAAATATGTCAATAATGTATTACAAATGATGAACAAATTTGATACCATATATAAAATTTTAATCAAGCATTTGACAAAAAAAATTAGCAAGTATTTTTGAAAAATTTAGTTAATCATTTAAAAACAAATGTATAGAAAAAATGTTGACCATCTACTAAAAATGAGGAAAAAAGGGAAATATATATGTGCATGCGTCTGTGTGTGTGTGTGTGTGTGTGTATGTGTGTGTGTGTGTGTGTGTATGTCTGTGTGCGTGTGTGTGTGGTTGTGTCTGTGTTAATCAAGCATTTGAAAGAAATTTAATAAGTATTGAAAAAATTTAATCAAGCATTTTCTTAAATGTGTATATAACTAACGCTGACAATGTATTTCAAAAGCAACATTTTTTAATTGTGTATATTTTTCTAATGAATTGTTTGAAAAAATTGTCGAACAAGTATTTAAAAAATACTAATCAAGCAGTTGAAAAATGTTGAATGAGTATATAAAAAATGTGATTATGTTTTCAAAACATGTTAATCTTTTATTTGAAAATGTCAATAAAAAATTGGAAATATTTAGAACTGTTTATCAAAAAAATGTTGACCATGTATTGAAAAGTAATTATAATCTTGTATTTAAAAAATGTTAAAGGAATCCTTTGAAATAAATTAAATAAATGTATAAAAGAATATTAACCATGTATTACAAATTATTTAATTTGTACGGGAAATGTTAAATGTGTATTAAAATATATTCTTGATATATACAAAAATTATAGAATGAAAACCAAACGAATAATAGAAAAAAATAAAATAAAAATAGAAAAATGATAAGAAATAAGGAAAACAAAGGAAAAACCTAAGAACCCATGAAATACCAAAACAAAAAATAGAGAAAAAAAGCCCCCATAAAACTAATGGAAAAACCGGCTAGATTCTCCTCAGGTATGTAGCACGCCTAGTACTTATCAGGTGGAAGATGCGGATGCAGTGGCTAGCAGCACTGACCATCTGCCACGAGACTAGGGACCGATTCATGTTTCTCCCATTTTCATTCCCTTTTTCATTTAACTGTGCGCGAATGGGCCGGTTGATTACTGTAGATCCTTCAGCGAAACATCATAACGTCTCTTTTAATGCCAGATATTGTCGCCGCACATTACATATATGGTGTGTAGAAAACAAAAGTTAAATGGGTCGAGCCCAACATGGAAGGGGGTGTGCGCTAGGTTGCATAAACACCTTATAACTTGTGAGCTCTTGTTCAGGGCTGTAAGCACTCAAACAGGTCACTGCCGCTAGCGCACCCCAATCATCAGTCGGCCCAATCCAAAAAGTTTGTTAATTCAAAAAGTTCACTGTTTTTTTAAAGCCACAAACATATTTTCCTTGTTAATTTTAGAAAAATCAATGATTTTTAAAATTTCATCAATTTTAACAAATTTAACAATTTTGAAAAAAGTTAATCTAATTTGAAAAAAATCATAAATTTTGTTTAAAATGTTTAGGAATTTAGAAAATGTTCATCGTGTTTTGGGATTTTTCCACATATTTTGAATAAAGAAAAGGAAAAAAGGGCAGAGAAAAATAAGATGGAACAAAAGAATAAATAATAAGCAGTAAATCACATCATGTGAAGTGGTAATGGTGGTCAATGCAGTGAGCTTCAAACCACGATGGCACGGGTTAGTATCACATCATGTAAAGTGGCTATGGTTTTAAAAGCAAAAAAAAAAAAAAGTAAATAGGCCGGCCAATGCAGAGGAGGGTGTGCGTGCCCGTTTATGAAATGCACTGTGATAGACGGCTTAAACGGCAAATAGGATTTGCCTTAGGGGGTGTTTGTTTTCACGGACTTTTTGGTATAGGGACTAAAAAAAGTCTCAAAAAATTCCATGTGAAACAAACAGGAAGAACTTTTAGGGACTAAAAGGGGGTATTTGAGACTATTTGAAGAAGTTCCTGTGGAAGGGTCTTTTTGGGACTTTTTTGGCATTTTTTTCAACAATGCCCCTACTTTTAGCATGTCATTTAATAACTACTACTACATTACTAAGGGTAACATGGTCTTTTTTCATGTCATTTAATAACCTCTAGTCCTAATTTAGTCCTTGAAAACAAACGGATAGGGACTAGTGACTTTTAAGTTGGGATTAAAAAAAGTTCCGAGACTTCTGAAACAAACAGGGCCTTATATTCGTCAAGACCTCCTGTTCGACGCCTGCAGGCCTCAAACAACATAGACAACTCACAGGGCGAGCCCATTGGTCGAGCCCAACGCAACATGTACATGAACTGTAGCGGCCCTTTTTTGGCCATTTTTTCTTCATGATTTGCTTTTTGTCATATTTTTTTGTACCTTTAATTTTTAGAATTTTGTGCACTATTAATAAATTTATAAATATGGTAAGATTATTTTAAAACACACACCGAACATTTTTTCTATAACAATACATGATTAACTTTTATTATTATACAATGAACTTTTAATATACAATGATCTGTTGGAAAAAAATATGAATATATAAGATGAACAATTTTTAATACACATTGAACGTTTTGTATTATCTCGAATACTTTTAGGATACAAATTGAACATTTGTGTAGCATTCACCGATGAATTTCAAAAACACAATGAACGTATGTATTATTCGTTGAACAATTTTAATATTTGATGAATATTTTTATAATGCATAGTGAACTTTTTGTAATATACCGTGAATATTATTAATATGTGACGAATATAATTTTAATGCACAATGAATCTCGTATAATACACCAAATAAGAATAAATATGAAAAATGGAAAAGAAAAAATGTAAGTGCATCTAGTTACATCCCTTGTTGGTTTTGGAGTATTGAAGACAAACGTGATTGAGCGACTAATGTGTTTGTGAGAGTCTACGGGATAACACAAATAGAAGTCCTTGGAGTTTTGGTTTAACCATCGAAGACAACCCCTAAAAATGCCCGAAGACATTGATGATGGTTGAAGCCATTGGTGGTACACGAAGGTAATCGCTTGAAGATAATGAAACACGGAGAGAAAGTCTTTTAGTTATTTTGTTTCTTCTTTTCCGAGTCATAGGAACCACCGTACTATCAAGTGGGTCGAGTTAATAGAAGTGAGAAGCTGACGTGATGCACAAACCATATACCTATGTCTTTTAGTGAAGACAATGAGAGAAAATCTCTTCGAGAGTTGGTTGAGTCAGCATTTGTTGTAGCCTAAGTAATGTTGCCGCGTGAGTCTTTGAAATCTATCTGTTGTCACATGTGTCGGTTGGCCATTGATCCAGGGTCATTTCAGTCATATCATGTTGGTTTGCCTATTGGCTATCAATAGCCCACCCCTCCATCATAAGTTAGTGGCTGCTCAGAGTTATGATGCAACTATTGTCGTTTTGGAGCAACCCACCTCAAAGACATTGATATAGAGCTATCTTGCAAGGATAAACCCAAACACATAGAGCTAGAGTGTTTGAGCATCACCGAAGTTATTCTATTCTGCGAGAATCGAATACTTATTACACTTGAAGACTGTGATCTTTCAAACCATTAGGGGTCATGACTAGAGCATCCAATAGACATAATTACCGGATGAACGAGTTTGTACGGGTTCCAGAAGTCTACCCCGAAGACTTACCTGAGTGATTGGGCGAGGTCTAAGTGACCTTGGCTCAAGAGGAACAAATTGAAGACGAGGTATTCAGAGTTAAATCTTGGTCTCCCTAACGAGAAGTACAATTGTCACATCAGTTGAAACTGGCCTAACAAATGCTGAGTTTTCATCTAGCAATTGGTTCTATCTTTCCATTTTTTTACATGTTGTTTAGTGTTGTGAAACGATTGCTTGTTTATTCTTGTGTGAAGACATTCATCTGATCTGCATTTGTCTTCATACTACTCTAGTTTATCTTCGACACACTTTAGTTTGCATGATGACTATACCTTCCTTGCCGGAATGTGTTCATCTCACTGCATTCCTTGCCCACATCCTTGACTGTTGACCCTAACTGATCCCGGATCGGTTTTACTCACTTCAAAGCCATTTATTATTTTGAATATTTTATTAGAATCGCCTATTGACCCCCCTTTAATCGATAACTAACACTTTTAAAAGAAAAAAAACATAAACACAAAAAACGAAATGACAAAAAACACAAAAGAGAAGAAACAATGAAGCGAATACGACCGGACCAAACTAGGGCGTCGGCAGGGCAAGCTTGCAATTTTTTTTTAAATAATGAAAAAGGAAAATGGACAAATAAAACAGTGAAAAACAAAAGAATAAAAAAAACGAAACAACCAAATTGCAGTGAAAGAACATAAAGAAAAAACAGAAAAGTTTTTCTAAAAAGCAACAGGAAAACAAATGAAGAACGAATGACGCGCGGCCCGTGCTGCACGAACTGGGCCCGCGAACCTGTTAGCGCTGCCGTCAAATGCACCATTATTTGTTGCCCACAGGCGGCACATGAGCGATCTTCTATTCAGAAAATTGTTCTTGAATTCGAATAAATTTTCAAGAATTCAGAACATGTTCATGAACTAAAAAATGCTCGCAAATTTAAAGACTATACATCGAACGTATTTTCTGTTATGTTTTAGAAAACTGAATGAAACAAAAAAGATATTGTAGCATCGAACGTACTAAGTATGTATCGTCTCCGAACCGAATGGAAATAGTTAAACGCGTAGCTTCAATATAACCACGATATCTGCATTGTGTCTCTTCTTTGACATAGCTCGCGTACTATTTCACTCTCTATGTCCCTCCCGTGCTTGCCTTTTCCCTCGTCCTCTCCCAACGTGTGTGACGAGATGGCATTGTGGGAAAGTTGTCCAAGAAAGCAATTCCGCCATAGATTCCACGAAAGGGCCCACTAACCACGCCAACAACACCTTGTACACCGATGATTATAAACACAATCATTAGATAATCCAATGGGAGGCGTGACTGCAAGACGATCGAGATAAGTTCCTTGACGTCGACGTTGAATGCATGCCCGAAGATTCTAGGTGGCTGGAGGGCGATTCTTATCCAATTGCGCTACCACAAAAACTGTTTATGGTTGCATAACATATCTTGTTTGTATTCATTATGTACTAAACAACACTTTGCTATGACGTTGTGTTTAAAAACTTCCGTTGTGACGATCAACCAAGTATGCAAATCACTAGGAGTGAATACAAGACTTTGCATGTTGCTCTGCAACGACGCCTACACATTCGCTAGATTTTGCATCGTAAGGGGCAAGAAAATGCTCCGACATTGGCATATCGAGCTTCAAAACTTCTTCGACATCTAATGGATTATCACACGGCCACAAAGAACATGATTCGTCAGAAGATATTGCGACATCGGTGGTGGATCGGTACTACGTCGACAAAAGCACCTTCCATATCAACCATCATGCCTACTAGGCAAGCTGGCCGCAGCCTCGAAAAAGCATCGACTATGCGTCCAAAGATGGATATGCATGCAACAAAATATGACAGTGACGTGTAAAGATCCAAAAAGGCTTCAATGAGCCGACCAAAAAAGACAAGGGAGATGAAAACAAAAAGGGTAGAAAATAATAAATATTGGAGCTCTAATACTGAAAGAGGGAGCGAATGGCTCAAGAAAGCTAGATATTTGTTTGTCGTATATTTTAGTATTATGAACTTATCATAAATAGTATTTTTATCCCTTCTTGTCTATGCTTCTATTTTTCAACATGCGTGTATCTTCCGTGATGATCAGTTGTTTAGTGCCTACCTCTTTGACCTACCCGACCTTTTGTTGGTTGGTTCCTCTCTAAGGGCATCTTCAATGGCTGTAAGATAGCTGTTGATAATTTTAACACATATGATTTTTGATGATGTGTCACGCAATAAATGAAGAAAGAGAAAAAGATCGTATGTAAATTAACCAACCCATTTACACAAGCTTTAATGTAGAATGAGAGAGCACCTTATTTATTACCTTACATTTTATTGGACAAATTAAATATAACTCACTGGAGTAGTTTTATGTTAAGGTGTTGGTTGATGACATGGCATATTTTACCAACAAGCTAACCAACAAACTGTTGGAGATGCCCTAACTGCTAACAAACATAGACCACTTGGCATATGATACTAAAAAAAATATGAAATGGCCATGTCCTGAATAGGCATCGACGGACTCACACTACCGTGATCATGATGGTTCCTCCGAGCAATAGCGCGTGCAGATTACCCGACCTAGGAAATAGAACGGACCTCACACATAATGAAACCCCCAATACACCCAATATTGTGGCGCCGGAGTTGTGAAGCCCCCTCGGCACCGGGGCGTCGTTGGTGGACGCCAGCTGCTCGTCGTGGTGGCGCTGGAAATACGCCGTCCACAGGGGCTGGTTGTCGGGGGCGTACCTGGGCGGCTGGCGCGCACCCTCTGGCAAGGACTTTCGGTGGCGTGCTCCGCGCCAGAGGACGGCGGGGGCACGGAAATGCCACGGGCGCTCAGCCGCCATGCGCATGGTGGGCGGCGTCGGGTAGTTCGCCTCGTGGAGAAGGCGTGCCTCCCACTCGTGTAGAAATCGGAAGCCTAAGCCGTTGGCCGTCGCTCCGTCATCGGGGAACACCTTTCTGCGATGGCCTCGAGGGAGTTTTACGGCAGTGGAGGCGAGATAGATGGGGAGATGAGGATGGATGGTGAGTGTGTGGCGAGCGGAGGCGATACACGACTTTTATAGCAAGGAGAAGGGCGAGAGTGGTGTGTACGCATGGCGGGAAAGGGCGGGATGCGCGACGAATCGCTATCATTGCGCCGCGAGGCCTTGGAAACTCAACTGGCGCGGGAGCCGAGGCGATGAGAACGATGAAGCCTCTCGGTAGCGCACAGTTGCTGACACGGCGTGTCCACATGGGAGGAATTTGATGCGGTTTGTTTTCACGCCAATTTCTTTCCTCCGACACCGTGAGCGCGCTGGGTTCGGCCTAGGTCCATCGACGCCAATTTTGGCCCAAATTAGTGAAATTTGGGCTCCTAGGGACGCGACTGGGCGATTATTTTTGTGCCAGCTATAAGGGGGGGGGGGCTGGAGGTGCTCTAAGTCACATGAGTCCTCACGCACAGTACACAAAGGTTGTCGTCTTTATCTTGGGATTGTTTGCGACTTTTGGCTCAACATATGTAGTCTATAACATACCATATAAGCAACGAGTCCTCACGCATGGTGCAAAACGGTTATTACCTTTACCTTGGCCAGAATCATTTCAAACTTATATGAATATGTCGCTAGCAGGTACATGACAAAGATCTCGCTCGACATGATTAGCTGAAACTAGGACGAGCTCGATCATATAGAGACAAACATAGGAACCCATCATGGCACATGTCAGTCGGTCACTCTGTTCCGGAGTCGTAACAAACTACAAAGGCTCGTGGAAGCATAATGAGAAATTTCCCCGTAAAAAAGATCACGGGTAGGGTACAACTAGGTGTCGAATCCCACATATATCATGCATTTCGGAAGTGTATACACACAATATGCACAATATATATTGATACATCATGGCATTAGGCCATAACTCTATGACTCAAAGTATTTATTTAAAGACTCCGCAAAGACATAAGTAGCATAGTTAATACACGCAGAGGTCACATGACTCAATACTCAAACATTCAACCAACAACGGAAGAAAATTATGTCCGAGTACATACGAGTTAACAAATTGCTTAAGAAGCCTTGAACAAAACAAACGACCCTACATAGGAACCAGACTACCGTGTGGGATTCCAAAGCTAATCGTTGATGTCAACGTCAAGATAGAAATTACCAAATGAAACAACGTCTACCTTTGCAAAAATGTAATTGACATGACTTACATCAGAACTATCTACTCATGCATCAGGTATTAATGAAAGGGTGTTGTGGGGTTTATTGTAGAATGTTAAATTTGACCTTTGGCTAACCTGAACTATGACTACCAACATTTTTATTGAGGTGAGAGAGTGCACACTAATCCATATAGCTAGTCACCACAACAATACACCACAATGGACCCTCTCTCGTTTCCCTATGAGAATGCCATCCATAGCCCTCACACTTATTTAAATGGTTTTAGTGTAACCAATAAAGTTGTCTATTGATACATCTCCAACGTATCTATAATTTTTCATTTTTCATGCTCTTATGTTATGTACTTATTTATCATTTTATATTATTTTTGATCACTAACCTATTGACCCAGTGCCCAGTGCTAGTTGCTGTTTTCTGCATGTTTTTCCACTTTTAGGTTTTCAGTACCAAACAAAGTCCAATTGACCTGAAACTTTTCGTGAATTTTTTCGGACCAAAACAAGACCGTGGAGCATCGAAAGGAGGTAGGAGGGTGCACGAGGGCCCCACAAGCCAACAGGGCGCGCCCTGATGGCTTGTGGCCTCCTCGTGGACCTCCCGACTCTGTTCTTTGGCTTATAAATTCTCATCTATCCTAAAAATTCTAGAGGGAGGTCCCGAAACACTTTTTATGCTGTCGCAAGTCCCTGCTCCGATGGGAGGCCATCTAGAGCTCCGTTCCGGCACCCTGCCGGAGGGGGATCGATCACGGAGGACTTATTCATCAACCTTGCTGCCCTCATGATGATGTGTGAGAAGTTCACCATAGACCTACGGGTCCATAGACAGTACCTAGATGGCAATCTCTACCTCTTTGATCTTCAATACAATGATCATGACATCTTGGCTTTGGCCCACATGATGTAACTCGTTTGTACGGTGCTTTTGTTGGGATCCGATGAATTGTGGTTCATTTTCAGATTATTCATGATAAATATTTGAGTCTCCTCTGATATGTAATAAGATTATTATGTACATGATTATGATAGCTTCGTAATTCTCTTCGATCCATTGAAATAGTTTGTCCAGCTAGATTGGTATTTCTTCGGTGAGAGAGGTGCCTTGTAGTAGTTTCAAACTGACGAGTTTCTATATCCCAGTGACAGAAGGGGACAAGTTGCGTCTTTGTGTTGCTTCTACTAAGGGTAAAACGATGGGTTTATTCATATTGGTTGATTTTACTTTGTCTACATCATGTCATCTTTCTGCAAGCATTACTTCGTTTGTCATGAACTTAATACGTAGATAGGCAAGCATAGAAGCGCTCTTGAAGTGAAGTAATAGTAATAGGTGCAAACAGGAGTCAGCCTATTTGTTTATGGGCGTGATGCCTATATTTACATGATCATTGCCGTGAAATTCGCATAACTATCCACTCTTCTATCAATTGCCCAACGACAATTTGTTTACCCACTGTGTGCTATTTTAATGAGAGATGCCATTAGGGGAAACTATGGCCCCCGGGTCTATTCACAACATATCGCTAAAACCTCCAATACCTTGCTGTCATTTATTTGATTTTATTTTATTTTGCATTTTACAATTATCTACACACCTCATTTGCAAATAACGAGACCAAGGGGATTGACAACCCTCTTGCCCACGTTGGGTGCAAGCTGTTTTTTCTTTTGTGTGCAGCCGCTCAAGACGGTTGTGGTTGATATTCCTATTGGTTCGATAAACCTTGGTTTCATAACTGAGGGAAATACTTATTCGCATTGTACTGCGATAATTCAATCCTCTTCACGGAAAACCCAACGTGGATCACAAGTATCATCTACGAACTGTATAAGTCTTCAAATAGTCCTTAACCGCGGACTCGACTATTCAATAGATTGTTAACCCTCCAGGGGTGTACTTATTCAATAATGCATTCACCATTTACCACCTTGTATTCGATTAACTTCAACCGAAAGCCATCAAGGGTGTCGGTCACGACAGTTAACTTACAAAGACTCCATCCCAGGGAAGTCGCCTATCCGAGTTGGTTGCCGCAATCGATAGTCCGACCAAGTTTCAACGATTCATACTCAAATGTTGTTTGTAGGGCCCAAAAGTTTTTAGTAGGACCCCAGCTAGCCCCGGTTGTTTCGTTCATCCACTTCGCCAGCCCGACCACATCCTATAAATGTTCAAACTACTTTGACTCCTCTGTAGAGAATATTGTGAGTTAATATGCCGAGCATGGTCATATTTCAGTGCCCAAGGTGTGGTAGTAGCTAGTATTGCAACACAAACATAAGACCTCAGTTCCTAAGTGCGGTGTCAATGAGATAACCCACCATGTATTCCTACATAGCCTTTCATATCCCCCTTTAATGGTCCAATTTACACACTTATAACCTTGAACCATCACAACATGAACATAACCATTTCTAAAACATTGCTCATGATGGATCACACATTTGCACAACTCTAAGCATAATAGGCAAACATGGGAAAGGGCAACATTGTCATATCAATCAACTCCTAATCATGTTAGAATTGTTGTAAGCTTTTACTATGACAAGGACAGGTCATGCAAAGGAACGGGTTCAACTACCAAAACATGTAACCGTTGAATCAATATTGTCCTAATGCATTGAAATGAGACGAGGGCAAGAAAGTGGGATTGTATCAACATGATAAAATTGGGCTTGCTTGCCTTGTTGATTAGTGGTATAGTACTACTCTTCAGTAGCGTACTCATTAACCACTTTGTTTTCTGATCCTAACGCAAGAAGCAGAAACACTGAATAGAAGGCAACTTAATACATTTTCAATGCACAACCTAAATGGAAGACATGACATGTTAAAAGTTGTTGTTTTGATCTAATGTGTCTAGCAACAAATTAAATAAAGTTGATTTGAACTATAGTAGCAAATCCAAACTCCATATGAGACATTTCAAATGCAATTATTGAATTTCCCTATACATAATTTTTAGGTCTTCCAAGCATGGATGAAAATGGTACAAATGGAAAGATTGGATTTTTCGACTATTTTTCACATATAACTTTTCTTCATGTGAGTTATGATAGAATTTCTATGTTTTTTTTTTCAAAATTTAAGCTATTTTTTGAAATTTCCAAAAATATTTATAGAAATAAGAAAATCCAGAAAACAATTATGACGTCAGCATATCATGAGCAACAAAGACTAACCAGTGGGGCCATTCAACATTGATTGAGCCAGGTCAAACCTAACCAGTGGGACCGAGTAGTCAATGACACAATGTTAAATAAGGATTAAATTAATCCTAACTAGGAATAAATAACAGAGGTTGGGCCCACTTGTTTGTGACCCAAGGACATCATTAGCACTAACCTAGCGTGGTTCGGATGTAATTAAGCCACCGATAATGAGCCAAGATGGCGGAGGAGCTCGAGATTTCTCCCCCGATGACCAAACAAGCCTTGGAAGGGCTCTACACGAAGCCAAGACTCGCAAATCGAATGGTGTAAGTGGCATCACCGAAGGTGGACGGTATCGATGACGGTGATGGCAAAAGCAGCGAATGGGGTTTGGGTGCGTGCGGCGATGGTGCTAGAGCATGGGTGCGACCATGAGAAGGGAGAGGAAAGGAAGAGGAGCTCATAGTGAAGAAGATGGGTGGACCAATTGGCTCAGGGAGGCATAGGAGGCGACAAATCAATCGATGGTGTTCGGCGGCCAAGGCAAGGAAGACAAACGACACAGGCAACCTTGTAGGGCATTAGATGTAGCGCATCATGTCATAGATTCTAGACAGGGTGGGGTGGCAGGGTGTGGCCAGTGGCCGCGAGAATAGTGTGAGTCATCAAGGTTCCTTGGGTGTGTGCAAGAGAGACAACTAGGGGAGGGAGAGAGCGTGTTGAGAGAGGGAAAGATCTAGGGGGTCTAGGCATTACACTGGCGAGGCTAGAAGGCCCGGGGGTGTCGTGGTGGAAGCAGGAGGTGCCCCACACTTTGTGCGCGCATCGGGCACAAGCTCTCATGCATACTTGTCGAAGCACGAACACGATTGGCGTCTTCGGCTAGATGGGCCGCTTCGGTGTTGGGCGAGGTATAGTGCACTTTCTCTTTTATTTCATGTTTTCAATTTATTTCAATATGTTTTGATTTGATTTGAAGGTAAAATCATTTTATTTGGTTATGAAAAATAAATATGTGTCTTCATAGAATATATCCAAGGCCATACGCAAATTTTAAGAATTAAACCCAATTCAAAATCCAAGTATGTCGTGCAATTACGTGCACCCATTTAGTTATATGTTTTCACCTCATTCCAGAAGTGGTGAATTTTTTTGAGGGTGGTTTGGGTTCATTGAAAATATTTGAGTTTGAACCTATTTGAATTAATTTAGTGCCAGGGTTTGATCAAACCCCGTTTCAAATTTAAAAGGAATTTAAACATGATGCAACAAGGAAGACTATCCTAGTGCATTACGAGATTAGGGTTGTGACAACTCGTCCCACTCAAAAGAATCTAGTTCCAAGATTCATAGGTCATCGAAAATAGGATGAGGTACTCAACTCAATGACAGTCCTCTCGTTTCGAGGTAACATATTTCTCAGAATGATGAACCACTTAAACCTTGAGAAACTAGATGTTGTGACGTCGTGTGTTGCGCTCGACTTGATCAAGAATACGATGAGGGTACTCTCCCTATGAAATGTTATCTTGGAGATCAAGTGTTTCATGGTCAATTTCGCGGATGGGGTCCTTGAGGCAACACCTGGGTTGAGATACATGAAAGACATCACATCATGAACTATGGAGAAGATGCGGTCGGGTAGTTCCAACAGGTAGGTAACTTGTCCTTGTTTAGCGATAAGGAAAAAGGGATCGATGTAATGAGGAGCCAACTTACCCTTGATATGGAAGTGATGGGTACCCTTCAGAGGTGTAACCTGAAGCTAAGCCTTCTCATCAATCTCATAGCTTACTTCCTTATGATGACGATGAGGTTTGCTTTTTGACAAGAGTGGGCTGTTTTCAACTTTTCACGAATAATGCAAATTTGGTCTTCTGCCTTTTGAATCATATCTAGAACAAATAATTGTCTTTGACTGGTTTTGGACCAATCTAATGGGGGTTGTTATTTTAATCCATAGAGAACTTCAAAAGGAGATTTGCCCAGGCTAGACTGAAAGCTGTTGTTATAAGAAAAATCGACGAATGAAAAACATTCTTCCCAATTCATTCTGAATGAGATAACATAGACTCTAAGCATGTCTTCAATAATTTGATTGACTCTTTCTACTTGACCACTTGATTGAGTGTGAAAAGTGGTGTTAAAGGGGAGATGGGTTCCCATAGCATTTTGGAAACTTTCCCAAAGTCGAGAGGTGGAAAGACTTCCATGGTCTAATCGATCTCTAATTTAACACCATGAAGAGATACTATTCCAGATATATACAAGTATGCCAACTGACTAGGATTTATACTCTTTCTAACAAGAAGGAAATGATTGGAGAGATGCTCGATGACTACTAGAATATCATTATTCTCTATCCAGGTCATGTGAAAACCGGTGATGAAATCCATATCGACTTTATCCCATTTCCACCCATGGATAGCTACGGGTTGAAGAGTGTGAGCATGCCTTTGATGCTCTATTTTAACGCGACGACAAATATCATAGGCCATAGTGAACTGAGCAATTTCACGCGTCATCCTAGTCCACCACAACCTCAAGCATAGGTCCTAATGTTGGGGAATGTTGCATGGGAAACAAAAAAATTCCTACGCACACGAAGACCTATCATGGTGATGTTCATCTACGAGAGGGAGATCAGATCCACATACCCTTGTAGATCGCTAAGCGGGAAGCGTTAAGAAACACAGTTTATGTAGTGGTACAGCTTTGAGATTCAAATCACCGTCGTCCCACGATCCGTCCCATGATTCGTCCCGATCTAGCACCGAACAGACGACACCTCCACATTCAGTACACGTAGAGCTCGATGACGATCTCCGCCTTATTGATCCAGCAAGAGAGACGGGGAAGTAGATGAGTTCTCCGGCAGCGTGACGGCGCGCCGGTGATGGTGATGATCTATTCCTGTAGGGCTCCGCAGAAATCTGATCTAGAGGAAGAACTACGAGGTATAGGTTTGAGTTGCATGTGGCAAAGCTGCGTCTCAAAAACCCTAAAACCTCTAGTATACATAGGAGGAGGGGAGGGGCTAGCCTTGGGGCTCAAGGGAGCCCCTAGGGCGCCGGCCGAAGTGGAGAGGGTTGGAAATATGCCCTAGAGGCAATAATAAATTAGTTATTATTATATTTCTTAGTTCATGATAATCGTTTATTATCCATGCTATAATTGTATTGATTGGAAACACAATACTTGTGTGGATACATAGACAAAACACTGTCCCTAGTAAGCCTCTAGTTGACTAGCTCGTTGATCAAAGATGGTCAAGGTTTCTTGGCCATAGTCAAGTGTTGTCACTTGATAACGGGATCACATCATTAGGAGAATCATGTGATGGACTAGACCCAAACTAATAGACGTAGCATGTTGATCGTGTCATTTTGTTGCTACTGTTTTCTGCATGTCAAGTATTTATTCCTATGACCATGAGATCATATAACTCACTGACACCAGAGGAATGCTTTGTGTGTATCAAACGTCGCAACGTAACTCGGTGACTATAAAGATGCTCTACAGGTATCTCCGAAGGTGTTAGTTGAGTTAGTATGGATCAAGACTGGGATTTGTCACTCCGTGTGAACGGAGAGGTATCTCGGGGCCCACTCGGTAATACAACATCACACACAAGCCTTGCAAGCAATGTAACTTAGTGTAAGTTGCGGGATCTTGTATTACGGAACGAGTAAAGAGACTTGCCGGTAAACGAGATTGAAATAGGTATACGGATACTAACGATCGAATCTCGGGCAAGTAACATACCGAAGGACAAAGGGAATGACATACGGGATTATATGAATCCTTGGCACTGAGGTTCAAACGATAAGATCTTCGTAGAATATGTAGGATCCAATATGGGCATCCAGGTCCCGCTATTGGATATTGACCGAGGAGTCTCTCGGGTCATGTCTACATAGTTCTCGAACCCGCAGGGTCTGCACACTTAAGGTTCGACGTTGTTTTATGCGTATTTGAGTTATATGGTTGGTTACCGAATGTTGTTCGGAGTCCCGGATGAGATCACGGACGTCACGAGGGTTTCCGGAATAGTCCGGAAACGAAGATTGATATATAGGATGACCTCATTTGATTACCGGAAGGTTTTCGGAGTTACCGGGAATGTACCGGGAATGACGAATGGGTTCCGGGAGTTCACCGGGGGGGGGGGGCAACCCACCCCGGGGAAGCCCATAGGCCTTGAGGGTGGCACACCAGCCCTTAGTGGGCTGGTGGGACAGCCCAAAAGGGCCCTATGCGCCAAGAAGAGAAAATCAAGAGAAAAGGAAAAAAAAGGAGGAGGTGGGAAGGAAGGGGTACTCCCTCCCACCAAACCAAGTCCAACTCGGTTTGGGGGGGGGGGAGTCCTCCCGCCTTGGACTCGGCCGACCCCCTTGGGGCTCCTTGAGCCCCAAGGCAAGGTCCCCTCCCTCCCACCTATATATACGGAGGTTTTAGGGCTGATTTGAGACGACTTTTCCACGGCAGCCCGACCACATACCTCCACGGTTTTTCCTCTAGATCGCGTTTCTGCGGAGCTCGAGCGGAGCCCTGCTGAGACAAGGTCATCACCAACCTCCGGAGCGCCGTCACGCTGCCGGAGAACTCTTCTACCTCTCTGTCTCTCTTGCTGGATCAAGAAGGCCGAGATCATCGTCGAGCTGTACGTGTGCTGAACGCAGAGGTGCCGTCCGTTCGGCACTAGATCGTGGGACTGATCGCGGGATTGTTCGCGGGGCGGATCGAGGGACGTGAGGACGTTCCACTACATCAACCGCGTTCACTAACGCTTCTGCTGTACGGTCTACAAGGGTACGTAGATCACTCATCCCCTCTCGTAGATGGACATCACCATGATAGGTCTTCGTGCGCGTAGGAAAATTTTTGTTTCCCATGCGACGTTCCCCAACAGTGGTATAAGAGCTAGGTTCATGCGTAGATGTCTTCTCGAGTAGAACACAAAAGTTTTTGTGGGCGGTGATGTGCGTTTTTCTGCCCTCCTTAGTCTTTTCTTGATTCCGCGGTATTGTTGGATCGAAGCGGCTCGGACCGACATTACTCGTACGCTTACGAGAGACTGGTTTCATCGCTACGAGTAACTCCGTTGCTCAAAGATGACTGGCGGGTGTCAGTTTCTCCAACTTTAGTTGAATCGGAATTGACCGAGGAGGTCCTTGGATGAGGTTAAATAGCAATTCATATATCTCCGTTGTGGTGTTTGCGTAAGTAAGATGCGATCCTACTAGATACCCATGGTCACCACGTAAAACATGCAACAACAAAATTAGAGGACGTCTAACTTGTTTTTGCAGGGTATGCTTGTGATGTGATATGGCCAACGATGTGATGTGATATATTGGATGTATGAGATGATCATGTTTTAATAGTTAATATCGACTTGCACGTCGATGGTACGGCAACCGGCAGGAGCCATAGGGTTGTCTTTATAACTAACGTTTGTGCTTGCAGATGCGTTTACTATTTTGCTAGGACGTAGCTTTAGTAGTAATAGCATGAGTAGCACGACAACCCCGATGGCGACACGTTGATGGAGATCATGATGATGGAGATCATGGTGTGACGCCGGTGACAAGAAGATCGTGCCGGTGCTTTGGTGATGGAGATCAAGAAGCACGTGATGATGGCCATATCATGTCACTTATGAATTGCATGTGATGTTAATCCTTTTTGCACCTTATCTTGCTTAGAACGACGGTAGCATTATGAGGTGATCTCTCACTAAAATTTCAAGACGAAATTGTGTTCTCCCCGACTATGCACCGTTGCTACAGTTCGTCGTTTCGAGACACCACGTGATGATCGGGTGTGATAGACTCAACGTTCACATACAACGGGTGCAAAACAGTTGCGCACGCGGAACACTCGGGTTAAGCTTGACGAGCCTAGCATGTGCAGACATGGCCTCGGAACACATGAGACCAAAAGGTCGAGCATGAATCATATAGTTGATATGATTAGCATAGAGATGCTTACCACTGAAACTATTCTCGACTCACGTGATGATCGGACTTGAGATAGTGGATTTGGATCATGTACCACTCAAATGACTAGAGAGATGTACTTTTTGAGTGGGAGTTCTTAAGTAATATGATTAATTGAACTAATTATCATGAACATAGTCTAATGGTCTTTGCGAATTACGATGTAGCTTGCGCTATAGCTCTACTGTTTTTATATGTTCCTAGAGAAAATTTAGTTGAAAATTGATAGTAGCAAACTTTGCAGACTAAGTCTGTAAAACCGAGGATTGTCCTCGTTGCTGCGCAGAAGGCTTATGTCCTTAATGCACCACTCGGTGTGCTGCACCTCGAGCGTCATCTGTGGATGCTGTGAACATCCGACATATACGTTTCTGATGACTACACGATAGTTCAGTGCAAAATACTTAATGGCTTAGAAGCAAGGTACCGAAAATGTTTTGAAACGTCGCGGAACATAAGTGATGTTCTAAAGAGATGAAATTGTGATTTCATGCTTGTGCCCTTGTTAAGAGGTACAAGACCTCTGACAAGATTCTTTGCCCACAAAGTAAAGGAGAAAGGCTCAATCGTTGAGCGTGTGCTCAGATTGTCTGAGTACGACAATCACTTGAATCAAGTGGGAGTTAATCTTCCAGATGAGATAGTGATGGTTCTCCAAAGTCACTGCCACCAAGCTGTGAGAGCTTCGTGATGAACTATAACATATCAAGGATAGATACAATGATCCTGGAGCGATTCACGATGTTTGACGTTGCGAAAGTAGAAATCAAGAAGGAGCATCAATAGTTGATGGTTGGTAAAACCACTAAGTTTCAAGAAAGGCGAGGGCTAGAAGGGATACTTCGTGAAACGGCAAAACAGTTGCTGCACTAATGAAGAGACCCAAGATTAAACCCAAACCCGAGACTAAGTGCTTCTGTAATGAGGGGAACAGTCACTAAGGCGGAGCAACTCTAGATACTTGGTAGATAAGTGGGCTGGCAAAAGTCGAAAGAAGTATATTTGATATACATGATGTTGATGTGTACTTTACTAGTACTCCTAGTAGCATAAGGGTATTTGATACCGGTTCGGTTGCTAAGTGATTAGTAACACGAAATGAAAGCTACGGCATAAACGAAGACTAGCTAAAGGCGAGGTGACGATACGTGTTGGAAGTGTTTCCAAGGTTGATATGATCAAACGTCGCACGCTCCCTCTACCATCGGGATTGGTGTTAAACCTAAATAATCGTTATTTGGTGCTTGTGTTAAGCATGAACATGATTGGATCGTGTTTATTGCAATACGATTATTCATTTAAAGAGAATAATGGTTACTCTATTTGCTTGAATAATCACCTTCAATGGTTTATTGAATCTCGATTGTAGTGTTACACATGTTCATGATATTGGTGCCAAAAGATACGAGTTAATGATGATAGTACCACTTACTTGTGGCACTGCCGCTTGAGTCATGTTAGTATAAATTGCATGAAGAGGCTCCATGCTGATGGATCTTTGTACTCACCTGATTTCGAATCACTAGTGACATGCAAATCATACCACATGAGCAAGGCCTTGTTTTCATTGAGATGAAACAAGATAGTAACTTGTTGGAAGTGATACATTTTGATGTATGCAGTCCAATGGGTGCTGAGGCATGCAGTGGATATCATTATGTTCTTACTTCAATGATGATTTGAGTAGATACTAGAGTATTTACTTAATGAATCACAAGTCGGAAATATTGAAAAGTTCAATTCTGTTTCGGAGTGAAGTTCGTCGTAACAAGAGAATAAACTGTCTACGATATGATCATAGAAATGAATATCTGAGTTACGAGTTTTGGTACGCAGTTAAGACAATGTGGAAATTGTTTCGCAGTTCATGCCACCTGGAACATCATAGTGTGATGATGTGTCTGAACATCATAGCCACGCACTATTTGGTACGGTGCACACTAAGATGTCTCTTATCGAATTACCACTATCGTTTATGGGTTATGCATTAGAGACAACCGCATTCACTTTAAATAGGGCACCACGTATTTCCGTTGAGATGACACAGTATAGACTGAGGTTTAGAGAAATCTAAACTGTCGTTTCTTGAAAGTTTGGGGCTTCGACACTTATGTGAAAAAGTTTCAGTCTGATAAGCTCGAACCCAAAGCGGATAAATGCATCTTCATAGGATATCCAAAACAGTTGGGTACATCTCCTATCTCAGATCCAAAAGCAAAGTGTTTGTTTCTAGAAACGGATCCTTTCTCGAGGAAAGGTTTCTCTCGAAAGAATTGAGTGGGAGGGTAGTAGAACTTGATGAGGTTATTGAACCATCACTTCAACCATTGTGTAGCAGGGCGCAGGAAGTTGTTCCTGTGGTGCCTACACCAATTGAAGTGGAAGTTGATGATGGTGATCATCGAGCATCGGATCAAGTTACTACAAGTCTCGTAGGTTGACAAGGTCGCGTACTACTACAGAGTGGTACGGTAACCCTGTCTTGGAGGTCATGTTGTTGAGCAACAGTGAACCTATGAGTTATGGAGAAAGCGATGGTGGGCCCGGATTCCGACAAATGGCTGGAAGCCATGAAATCCGAGAGAGGATCCATGTATGAAAACAAAGTGTAGACTTTGGAAGAACTACTTGATGGTCAGAGGACTATTGAGTAAAGATGGATCTTTAAAGGAAGACAGACGATGATGGTGATAAATCACTATTAAGAAAAGCTCGACTTGTCGCAAAGATGTTTTCGACAAGATCAAACAGTTGACTATGATGAGACTTTCTCACTCGTAGCGATGCTAAAGGTCTATTAGAATTCTGTTAGTTGTTGATGCATTATTTATGAAATATTGCACGTAGGATGTCAAAACATTGTTTTCTCGACGGTTTCCTTGAGAAAACATTGTATGTGATACAACGAGAAGGTTTTGTCGATCCTAAAGATACTAGCAAGTATGCAAGCTCCAGTGATCCTTCAATGGACTGGTGCAAGCATCTCGGAGTTGGAATATACACTTTGATGAGATGATCAAAGATTTTGGGTTTGTACAAGGTTTATGAGAAACTTGTATTTCCAAAGAAGTGAGTGGGAGCACTATAGAATTTCTGATAGGTATATGTGGTTGACATATTGTGGATCAGAAGTAATGTAGAATTTCTGTAAAGCATACAAGGTTGTTTGAAAGAAGTTTTCAAAGGAGTACCTGGATTACGCTACTTGAACGTTGAGCATCAAAGATCTATGGAGATAGATCGAAAGCGCTTAATAGAAGTTTCAACAAGATGCATGCCTTGACAAGTTTTTGAAAGAGTTCAAAATAGATCAGCAAAGAAGGAGTTCTTGGTTGCGTTGTGAGGTGTGAATTTGAGTAAGACTCAAAACCCGACCACGGCAGAATAAAGAGAATAGACGAAGGTCGTCTTCTATGCCTTAGCCGTAGAATCTAAAGTATGCCATGCTGTGTGCCGCACCTGATGTGTGCCTTGACTCAAAGTATGTTGAGAGGTACAGAGAGTGATCCATGATTGAATCACTAGCAGCGGTCGAAATTTATCCTTAGTAACTAATGGACTAAGGATTTTTTCTCGATTATGGAGGTGGTTAAAGAGTTTGTCGTAAAGGGTTACGTCAATGCAAGCTTTGACACTAATCCGAATAACTATGAGTAGTGAAACGGATTCGTATAGTAGAGTAGATATTTGGAGCATTTCCGAATAGCACGTAGTAGCAGCATCTATAAGATGACATAAAGATTTGTAAAGAACGCACGGATCTGAAAGTTTCAGAACCGTTGACTAAAACCTCTCTCACGAGCAAGACGTGATCAGACCCCATAACTATATGGGTGTTGGATTCGTTGGAATCACATGGTGATGTGAACTAGATTATTGACTCTAGTGCAAGTGGGAGACTGTTGGAAATATGCCCTAGAGGCAATAATAAATTAGTTATTATTATATTTCTTAGTTCATGATAATCGTTCATTATCCATGCTATAATTGTATTGATTGGAAACACAATACTTGTGTGGATACATAGACAAAACACTATCCCTAGTAAGCCTCTAGTTGACTAGCTCGTTGATCAAAGATGGTCAAGGTTTCTTGGCCATAGTCAAGTGTTGTCACTTGATAACGGGATCACATCATTAGGAGAATCATGTGATGGACTAGACCCAAACTAATAGACGTAGCATGTTGATCGTGTCATTTTGTTGCTACTGTTTTCTGCGTGTCAAGTATTTATTCCTATGACCATGAGATCATATAACTCACTGACACCGGAGGAATGCTTTGTGTGTATCAAACGTCGCAACGTAACTGGGTGACTATAAAGATGCTCTACAGGTATCTCCGAAGGTGTTAGTTGAGTTAGTATGGATCAAGACTGGGATTTGTCACTCCGTGTGAACGGAGAGGTATCTCGGGGCCCACTCGGTAATACAACATCACACACAAGCCTTGAAAGCAATGTAACTTAGTGTAAGTTGCGGGATCTTGTATTACGGAACGAGTAAAGAGACTTGCCGGTAAACGAGATTGAAATAGGTATACGGATACTAACGATCGAATCTCAGGCAAGTAACATACCGAAGGACAAAGGGAATGACATACGGGATTATATGAATCCTTGGCACTGAGGTTCAAACGATAAGATCTTCGTAGAATATGTAGGATCCAATATGGGCATCCAGGTCCCGCTATTGGATATTGACCGAGGAGTCTCTCGGGTCATGTCTACATAGTTCTCGAACCCGTAGGGTCTGCACACTTAAGGTTCGACGTTGTTTTATGCGTATTTGAGTTATATGGTTGGTTACCGAATGTTGTTCGGAGTCCCGGATGAGATCACGGACGTCACGAGGGTTTCCGGAATAGTCCGGAAACGAAGATTGATATATAGGATGATCTCATTTGATTACCGGAAGGTTTTCGGAGTTACCAGGAATGTACCGGGAATGACGAATGGGTTCCGGGAGTTCACCGGGGGGGGGGGGGGGCAACCCACCCCGGGGAAGCCCATCGGCCTTGAGGGTGGCACACCAGCCCTTAGTGGGCTGGTGGGACAGCCCAAAAGGGCCCTATGCGCCAAGAAGAGAAAATCAAGAGAAAAGGAAAAAAAAGGAGGAGGTGGGAAGGAAGGGGGACTCCCTCCCACCAAACCAAGTCCAACTCGGTTTGGGGGGGGGGGAGTCCTCCCCCCTTGGACTCGGCCGACCCCCTTGGGGATCCTTGAGCCCCAAGGCAAGGTCCCCTCCCTCCCACCTATATATACGGAGGTTTTAGGGCTGATTTGAGACGACTTTTCCATGGCAGCCCGACCACATACCTCCACGGTTTTTTCCTCTAGATCGCGTTTCTGCGGAGCTCGGGCGGAGCCCTGCTGAGACAAGGTCATCACCAACCTCCGGAGCGCCGTCACGCTGCCGGAGAAATATTCTACCTCTCCGTCTCTCTTGCTGGATCAAGAAGGCCGAGATCATCGTCGAGCTGTACGTGTGCTGAACGCGGAGGTGCCGTCCGTTCGGCACTAGATCGTGGAACTGATCGCGGGATTGTTCGCGGGGCGGATCGAGGGACGTGAGGACGTTCCACTACATCAACCGCGTTCACTAACGCTTCTGCTGTACGGTCTACAAGGGTACGTAGATCACTCATCCCCTCTCGTAGATGGACATCACCATGATAGGTCTTCGTGCGCGTAGGAAAATTTTTGTTTCCCATGCGACGTTCCCCAACAGTGGTATAAGAGCTAGGTTCATGCGTAGATGTCTTCTCGAGTAGAACATAAAAGTTTTTGTGGGCGGTGATGTGCGTTTTTCTGCCCTCCTTAGTCTTCTTGATTCCGCGGTATTGTTGGATCGAAGCGGCTCGGACCGACATTACTCGTACGCTTACGAGAGACTGGTTTCATCGCTACGAGTAACTCCGTTGCTCAAAGATGACTGGCGGGTGTCAGTTTCTCCAACTTTAGTTGAATCGGAATTGACCGAGGAGGTCCTTGGATGAGGTTAAATAGCAATTCATATATCTCCGTTGTGGTGTTTGCGTAAGTAAGATGCGATCCTACTAGATACCCATGGTCACCACGTAAAACATGCAACAACAAAATTAGAGGACGTCTAACTTGTTTTTGCAGGGTATGCTTGTGATGTGATATGGCCAACGATGTGATGTGATATATTGGATGTATGAGATGATCATGTTGTAATAGTTAATATCGACTTGCACGTCGATGGTACGGCAACCGGCAGGAGCCATAGGGTTGTCTTTATAACTAACGTTTGTGCTTGCAGATGCGTTTACTATTTTGCTAGGACGTAGCTTTAGTAGTAATAGCATGAGTAGCACGACAACCCCGATGGCGACACGTTGATGGAGATCATGATGATGGAGATCATGGTGTGACGCCGGTGACAAGAAGATCGTGCCGGTGCTTGTGATGGAGATCAAGAAGCACGTGATGATGGCCATATCATGTCACTTATGAATTGCATGTGATGTTAATCCTTTTTGCACCTTATCTTGCTTAGAACGACGGCATCATTATGAGGTGATCTCTCACTAAAATTTCAAGACGAAATTGTGTTCTCCCCGACTGTGCACCGTTGCTACAGTTCGTCGTTTCGAGACACCACGTGATGATCGGGTGTGATAGACTCAACGTTCACATACAACGGGTGCAAAACAGTTGCGCACGCGGAACACTCGGGTTAAGCTTGACGAGCCTAGCATGTGCAGACATGGCCTCGGAACACATGAGACCGAAAGGTCGAGCATGAATCATATAGTTGATATGATTAGCATAGAGATGCTTACCACTGAAACTATTCTCGACTCACGTGATGATCGGACTTGAGATAGTGGATTTGGATCATGTACCACTCAAATGACTAGAGAGATGTACTTTTTGAGTGGGAGTTCTTAAGTAATATGATTAATTGAACTAATTATCATGAACATAGTCTAATGGTCTTTGCGAATTACGATGTAGCTTGCGCTATAGTAATATGATTCGCAGAAGGCTTATGTCCTTAATGCACCACTCGGTGTGCTGCACCTCGAGCGTCATCTGTGGATGCTGTGAACATCCGACATATACGTTTCTGATGACTACACGATAGTTCAGTGCAAAATACTTAATGGCTTAGAATCAAGGTACCGAAAACGTTTTGAAACGTCGCGGAACATAAGTGATGTTCTAAAGAGATGAAATTGTGATTTCATGCTTGTGCCCTTGTTAAGAGGTACAAGACCTCCGACAAGATTCTTTGTCCACAAAGTAAAGGAGAAAGGCTCAATCGTTGAGCGTGTGCTCAGATTGTCTGAGTACGACAATCACTTGAATCAAGTGGGAGTTAATCTTCCAGATGAGATAGGGATGGTTCTCCAAAGTCACTGCCACCAAGCTGTGAGAGCTTCGTGATGAACTATAACATATCAAGGATAGATACAATGATCCTTGAGCGATTCGCGATGTTTGACGCTGCGAAAGTAGAAATCAAGAAGGAGCATCAATAGTTGATGGTTGGTAAAACCACTAAGTTTCAAGAAAGGCGAGGGCTAGAAGGGATACTTCGTGAAACGGCAAAACAGTTGCTGCGCTAATGAAGAGACCCAAGATTAAACCCAAACCCGAGACTAAGTGCTTCTATAATGAGGGGAACAGTCACTAAGGCGGAGCAACTCTAGATACTTGGTAGATAAGTGGGCTGGCAGAAGTCGAAAGAAGTATATTTGATATACATGATGTTGATGTGTACTTTACTAGTACTCCTAGTAGCATAAGGGTATTGGATACCGGTTCGGTTGCTAAGTGATTAGTAACACGAAATGAAAGCTACGGCATAAATGGAGACTAGCTAAAGGCGAGGTGACGATACGTGTTGGAAGTGTTTCCAAGGTTGATATGATCAAACGTCGCACGCTCCCTCTACCATCGGGATTGGTGTTAAACCTAAATAATCGTTATTTGGTGCTTGTGTTAAGCATGAACATGATTGGATCGTGTTTATTGCAATACGATTATTCATTTAAAGAGAATAATGGTTACTCTATTTGCTTGAATAATCACCTTCAATGGTTTATTGAATCTCGATTGTAGTGTTACACATGTTCATGATATTGGTGCCAAAAGATACGAGTTAATGATGATAGTACCACTTACTTGTGGCACTGCCGCTTGAGTCATGTTAGTATAAATTGCATGAAGAGGCTCCATGCTGATGGATCTTTGTACTCACCTGATTTCGAATCACTAGTGACATGCAAATCATACCACATGAGCAAGGCCTTGTTTTCATTGAGATGAAACAAGATAGTAACTTGTAGGAAGTGATACATTTTGATGTATGCAGTCCAATGGGTGCTGAGGCACGCAGTGGATATCATTATGTTCTTACTTCAATGATGATTTGAGTAGATACTTGAGTATTTACTTAATGAATCACAAGTCTGAAATATTGAAAAGTTCAGTTCTGTTTCGGAGTGAAGTTCGTCGTAACAAGAGAATAAACTGTCTACGATACGATCATAGAAATGAATATCTGAGTTACGAGTTTTGGTACGCAGTGAAGACAATGTGGAAATTGTTTCGCAGTTAAGACAATGTGGAAATTGTTTTGCAGTTCAGCACACGTAGAGCTCGATGACGATCTCCGCCTTATTGATCCAGCAAGAGAGACGGGGAAGTAGATGAGTTCTCCGGCAGCGTGACGGCGCGCCGGTGATGGTGATGATCTATTCCTGTAGGGCTCCGCAGAAATCTGATCTAGAGGAAGAACTACGAGGTATAGGTTTGAGTTGCATGTGGCAAAGCTGCGTCTCAAAAACCCTAAAACCTCTAGTATACATAGGAGGAGGGGAGGGGATAGCCTTGGGGCTCAAGGGAGCCCCTAGGGCGCCGGCCGAAGTGGAGAGGAGGACAAGAACTCCAATTTGGTTTGGGAAGGAGGAGTCCTCCTCTCCCTTCCCACCTCCCTCTTTTTTTTCTTTTTTTTCTTCTAGCGCCATTGCCCACTTGGGATGGCCTCACCAGCCCACTACGGGCTAGTGTGCCACCCTAGGACTATTGGGCTCACTCCCGGGTGGGTGGGCCCCTCCCGGTGAAAACCCGGAACCCATTCGTCACTCCCGGTACACTCCCGGTAATGCCCAAAATCTTTCCGGTGACCAAATGAAACCATCCTATATATCATTCTTCGTTTCCGGACCATTCCGGAAACCCTCATGACGTCCGTGATCTCATCTGGGAATCCGAAGAATCTTCGGTCACCAACACCTATAACTCAACTATACCAAAACGTCACCAAACCTTAAGTGTGCATACCCTACGGGTTCAAGAACTATGTAGACATGACCTGAGACACTCCCCGGTCAATATCCAATAGCGGAACCTGGATGTCCATATTGGATCCTACATATTCTACGAAGATCTTATCGGTTGAACCTCTGTGCCAAGGATTCATATAATCCCTATAACATTCCCTTTGTCCTTCGGTATGTTACTTGCCCGAGATTTGATCGTCGGTATCACTATACCTATTTCAATCTCGTTGCCAGAAAGTCTGTTTACTCATTCCGTAATACAAGATCCCGTGACTAGCACTTGAGTCACATTGCTTGCAAGGCTTATATGTGATGTTGTATTACCGAGTGGGCCCCGAGATACCTCTCCGTCACACAGAGTGACAAATCCCAGTCTTGATCCATGCTAACTCAACGGACACCTTCGGAGATACCTATAGAGCACCTTTATAGTCACCCAGTAACGTTGTGACGTTTGATACACACAAGGTATTCCTCCGGTGTCAGTGAGTTACATGATCTCATGGTCATAGGAATGAATACTTGACACGTAGAAAACAATAGCAACAAAATGACACAAGCACATGCTACGTTCATAGTTTGGGTCTTGTCCATCACATCATTCTCCTAATGATGTGATCCAGTTATCAAGTGACAACACTTGCATATGGTTAGAAAACCTTAACCATCCTTGATCAACTGACTAGTCAACTAGAGGCTTACTAGGGACATTGTTTTGTCTATATATCCACACATGTATCTATGCTTTCATTCAATACAATTATAGCATGGATAATAAATGATTATCTTGAAACAGAAAATATAATAATAACTATTTTATCATTGCCTCTAGGGAATATTTCCAACACCTAATACTTCTTGGTACTTCTAGGATGAATTGAGGGGAGAGATTCATGAGCTTCTTTAAGGATCACATGTCGTAGGTGTTGGTTCTTAGGAACCACCAAATGGTTCTAAAATAATACAACACCTTGATAATTTATAGACAATACCTAGCAAATACTCTATAAATATTCCTCTTGATCCGATAAATTCACTTATCGTGCTTCTGGGAAGCTATGATATCCTCAAGATTCGGTTTCTCCACCAAGGCAGATAGGAACCCTCGAGGAACGATGTGCATATTAAGCTTACAAATTCCTAGTGGAGAGATGGTTGACCTTGTAGGATTTACATGGTTGTCACGAGATTGTTACAATATGATTTAGGAGGTTGTTACAATAGGATTTATGACGAGCCGAGATGATGGATGTGCTTGGAATTTCTTCTCTGGCGACTGATGTCTACTACACAACTTTATTGTTGTATACTGTGTTGGGCCTCCAAGCGCGGAGTTTTGTAGGATAGTAGCAACTTTCCCTCAAGTGGGTGACCTAAGGTTTATCAATCTGTGGGAGGTGTAGGATGAAGATTATCTCTCTCGAACAACCCTACAATCAAGTACAAGAAATCTCTTGTGTCCCCAACACACCCAATACAATGGCAAATTGTATAGGTGCACTAGTTCGGTGAAGAGATGGTAATAAAGTGCAATATGGACAATATATATAGGTTTTTGTAATCTGAAAATATATAAAAAAGCAAGATAGAAAGTGGCAAACAATGAGTAAAAAATTGTATAAATGCTTGGAAAAAAGGCCGAGGGTTCGTACTTTCACTAGTGTAATCTCTCAACAATGCTAACATAACTGAATCATATGATCATCCTCAACGTGCGACAAAGAATCACTCCAAAGTTTATAAGTAGAGGAGAATATAAGATGAAATTGTTGTAGGTAGTAGAACCACCTCAAAGTTATAATTTCCAATCAATCTATTGAGCTATTCCTATAGGTGTCAGAAACAGCCCTAAAGTTCGTACTAAAATAACACCATATGATATGCATCAATCAACCCTAATGTCACCTAGATAATCCAATGTCACCACAAGTGTCTGTGGGTTAATTATTCGACGTGCATCAAACAATTTCATATTCATCATATTAAATCCAACACCAAGAAATTCAAAGAGCACCCCCAATATTTCCATCAAAGAAAGTAGGATGAAAATCTGCATCAACCCATGTGCATAGATTCCCCAAGGTCACCGGAATCCGCAAGTTGATGCCATAACATACATCAAGTGAATCAGTAGAATACCCCATTGTCACCATAGGTACCCACATGCAAGACATACATCAAATGTTCTCGAACCCAAAGTATTCAATCCAACATAATGAGATCTCAAGGGAAAGATTCAATTCATCACATCAAGATAGCAAGGGAAGAACACCATATGATCTAACTATATTAACAAACCCCGTGATACATCAAGATCGTGACATCTCAAGGACACGAGACACACACACAGAGAGAGAGAGAGAGAGAGAGATCAAACACATAGCTAGTTGTACATACCCTTAGCCCCGAGGATGAACTACTCCCTCCTCATCATGGAGACCATAGGGATGATGAATATGGCCTCTGGTGATGATTGCCCCCTCCGACAGGGTGCCGAAACAAGGCTCCAAATGAGATTTATTTTGTACAGAGGCTCGCGACAGCGGAGTAGAAGTTCTCGCTTTATTTCTGAGGGTTTTTGTATATATAGGATTTTTCAGCATTGTAATCATGCTAAACGGAGCCATGAGGTGGTCCCAAGCCATCATGGCGTGCCAATGGGGTGGGCGTGCCCTGTTGGCTTGACACCAACACGTGTCCACACTCGAGTGGCTCTTTTCTCTAATATTTCTTATTTCCTCTAGAAAAAAATCTCCAAAAGTTTGGGGTGATTCCAAGAACTTTTATTTTCTGCACAAAAAACAACACCATGGTAATTCTGCTGAAAATAGCATCAGTCCGTGTTAGTTCTAATTATATGATATAAAGTGCATAAAAACGATATAAAAAAATTGTAAACATATGTAAATATGTCATGAATATTTCATAAATTATCGATATGTTGGATACGTATTAGCATCCCCAAGCTTAATTCCTACTTATCACGAGTAAGTAAATGATAAAAGAAGTAATTTATGAAGTGTTAATGCTAGCATAGTATATAATTTGGATCAATTATAATTTCAGTCACTTTTCTAACAGCATAACCAACAACTTCTTGTCATCGAACTCATCATGATAGAGCAACAATCAATTCACATGTTATGATTCAAACAATGCATTCTTTTGAAACTTAACAACATATGTTCTTAGTCATTAGACAATTTCAATGCATCTTATTTTCAGCAAAGTTTAAGAAAGAGCTCCACATACTCAATTACGATATAGTCTTCTATGATTGCTAATACTCAAAGCATATTTTTAGAGCAAACAACATCCATTGAACACACAGAAAGATAGCGGCCTAATGCTTAGTCTCCTAACACACTTATCATAAAGATAATTGTCAATAATAATGTATCATGATCAAATATATTTGACTGGATATATATGCGTGGATCTTTCCCCACCACATGATGCTTGCCAACTAATAGATTGAGGTTGGAATAAGAAGTTGACTCAACATTAAAAGTAAATAACATGAAAGTAAATAACATAAAAGTAAATATAACGTCTCTTCACACAAGGAAGCAGGGATTTGCAGAGGCGCCAGAGCTCATTCTCTAAAACAGAGATGAATATATTTTGGGTGGTGTGCCTTTCGTGTCAATGTTACGACAAGGTATTTCAATATTTTGTATGATGATCATATTATTGACGTTCCCAAACATAATTGAAAATTTACCCCCCCTCAACCATTCAAACACACTCCTTGTTTACCCGTATCCATGGGTGCCCTCCAAATAATCAACCTTCTAAGGGGAGTTCTTGTTTATTTTATTTTTTATTATGCAAGACTAGGAATCCTTTTTACTAGCCTCACTCGTGCAATGATATGTGGATAAATATTCATCATGAGAATAACCCGCTTAGCATGGAAGATAATGACCGGATCGGTCACTCCATG
The DNA here is from genome assembly GCF_904849725.1 of Hordeum vulgare subsp. vulgare. Taxonomy (NCBI): domain Eukaryota; kingdom Viridiplantae; phylum Streptophyta; class Magnoliopsida; order Poales; family Poaceae; genus Hordeum; species Hordeum vulgare. The sequence continues at coordinate 201,605,705 of NC_058519.1, read as the reverse complement.
AGCGGCACAGACACACAAAACGGATGTTTATTTGAAGGTTTTAGAAGTGGCACATGCAAATTTACTTGGAATGGCAGTGAAATACCATATATAGGTAGGTATGGTGGACTCTCATGGAAAAAACTTGGCTCAAGGATTTGGAAGCACAAGTAGTATCTCTACTTAGTACGAAGTTTTGGCTCGCAAAAGGTTCTAAACAAGCACCACATGTTGGAGGATAAATAACAATATAACTTCCATGCAAATATACCCAAACAAAACCATTACGTTGTCTTCCTTGTCCAACTTCAACAATTTCATCACGGTTGGAAATAATTAATGGTTATTCACAATCATAAAAGTTGTCCAAGATAATATATTTGTATGTGAACGTTCTCTTTATTATACTAATCATTCATGAATTGCTTGTATGACCAATATTGTAATTGTAAAACTTCAATAGATTTTACTTTCTAAACCAAAGGTGATACTACTACTAAGCAGAAAGCACATTGATAATTTCAGATTTATGATATTCAATTCATTCACAATTTACTCTTACGATATAAGCGAATCACAAGAGTAAACATCAAACTACTCTCAAAATATATAAGTGAAGAACAATGAGTAGTCAAACTATTAAGTAACTGAACTCTCTCTCAATGAAGATTTTTATATCTAAGAATTTTATTCAAACAACAAACAAGACAAAAACACACTCCATGAATAGCATATATCATGTGGACTAACAAAAACTTAGGCACAACATAGGCTAACCAATATTTGTTGACGAAGAGAGGTGGGATGCATACCATCCCCAATTTTAGATGCTTGAGACTTCTTGTTATGTTTACTTGGGGTGCCTTGGGTCCCCAAGCTTGAGATTTTATATCTCATTCAATTGTCTCATATCCCGGTTTCACCTAAGTCTCAAAAACTTCATCCACATAAAACTTGAAAAGAACTCATGAGATAGGTTAGTACACATAAGAATAAATCAAACACTTCATGTACTGCCAAGACAAGTTGCATAATAATTTTCAAACATTAGGTAATGTATACTATCATTTCCACAATTTATATCTACCAATATAAACTGTCAAAACTCTAGGATAAGTAGATAATAAAACTATGACAACAATCGATCCAAATAGAGCATTGTATAGAAATTAATTTAAAAAGTGTACTTATTTAGCTCAAAAAGTATGAAATTTAGGACATGATAAATAATTTGTATGACATACTGTGTAAAAATTTCAGAAACTTCCCACGTTCCAATAAAATAAATAAATTGAAATACTACATCAAATGTTTGTGTTTTTACACAACACACATCAAACATGCAATTGAAGCATTCTAAAGGCAGTTGTTGGTACTTTTATTGAAAAAATGATTATAAATAACAGCAAGAAAAAACTATAAAAATAAAATTATGCTCCAATCAAAACACATATCATGTGTCGAATAAAAATATAGCTCCGAGTAAGATATACCCATAGTGTTGAAGACGAAAGAGGGGATGCCTTCCAGTGCATACCCAAGTTTATACGTGCGAGTCTTCCTTGGATATTACCTTGGGGTACCTTGGGAATCCCCAACCTTAGGGTCTTACCACTCCTTATTCCCCTCATATCGGTATCTCACCCAAAACTTGAAAACTTCAATCACACAAAACTTAACGGAACTTCGCGAGATGGGTTAGTATAGTAAAGATAGATCATTCACTTAGGTACTTCCAAGACAAGATTCCTAATTGTCATCACATAATAACTACTGTACTATATTATTCCAATAATTTATATCACTAAATATAAGCTATGGGTACACTAAAAAAAGCAAAGTATGCATAGAAAACAGAATCTATAAAAAACAGAACAGTCTGTAAATATTTGAACTTAAACCATACTTCCCTGTCTCTAAAAATTCTCAAAAACTAGGAAAACTCATAACATTTACATAGAAAAACTTTGTAAAAAAATTACAATGTTTTGATCTCTAGTAAAATCAGAGAAATTCTGGACTGGACGTAAAAGTTTCTGTTTTTGCATAGAACCAAACTAACAAGTATCCACACTATCCCAAAGGCTTTACTTGGCACTTTATTGAAATAAAAGACACACAACATGATTAATAGAGTAGCTTAATCATGCAAATGCAGAAAAGAAGAAAGTGTAAAATTGGGTTGTCTCCCAACAAGCGCTTTTCTTTAAAGCCTTTTACCTAGGCATGATGATTTCAATGATGCTCACGTAAAAGTAAAAAACTGAAACACAATGAGGTCATCATGACGCATATGACAAGCACATTTAAGCCTAACCCACTTCATATGCATAGGGATTTTGTGAGCAAACAATTTATGGGAGCAAGAATTAACTAGAATAGGAAGGTGTAGGATCCGAAGTATGTTTAGAGGGGGGGGTGATTAGACTACTTGACCAAATAAATACTTAGCCTTTTCCCAAGTTTAGTTGCGGGCCAGTTTTAGCAATTATGCATATCTAAGAGTATAGGAGCGGAAAGTAAGGACATGCAAATGTAATGTAGAGGGTAGGGAAGGAAGATCAAACACAAAAGTTGACACAACGATTTTTGGCGTGGTTCCGACAGGTGGTGCTATCGTACGTCCACGTTAGTGGATACTTCAACCAATAGAGGGTAACAGTTGCAAGAGTCCACGCAGGGCTCCACCCACAAGGGGTCCACGAAGAAGTGGCCTTTACTATTCCACCATGGCTTACGTCCACACAGGACTAGCCTCACTCACGATAGATTTTCACGAAGTAGGCGATCTCCTTCCCCGTACAAACTTCTTGGTTCAACTCCACGACACGAAGTAGGAGGCTCCCAAGCGACACCTAAGTAATCTAGGAGACACCACCCTCCAAAAGGTAATAGATGCGGTAGAACGATGAACTCCTTGCTCTTGTGCTTCAAAGGATAGTCTCCTCAACACTCAGTCACTCTCTCACAGATTTGGCATCGGTAGGAGAGATTGATTTTGTGGAAAGCAACTTGGGGAGACTAGAGATCAAGTTTCAAATGGATGGATTGGAATCTCTTGGTCCCAACACATGAGTAGGCGGCTCTCTCTCAGAAAATTGGATCTGACAAGTGTGTGTGTGTGTGTGTGTGTGTCTGTGTGTGTGTGTGTGTGTGTGTGTTCTAAGTGCTTCCTTTGCGAATGACAGGAAGTGGAGGGGTATATATAGGCATCTGATACGTCCATTTTGCATCATGCTTTCATGTTGATATTTATTGATTTTTGGGCTGTTATATTACTTGTGGTACCATATTTATGCCTTTTCTCTCTTATTTTGCAAGGTTTATTTGAAGTGGGAGAATTCAGGCAGCTGGAATTCTGGACTGGAAAAGGAGCAAATCCTAGTACACTATTCTGCACATCTCCAAATGCCCTGAAAATTTACGTGGATTTTTTTGGATTATATTAAAAATAATGGGTGAAAGAACTACCGGAGGGGGGCCACCAGGCCCCCACAAGCCCACACTCCGCCACCACCCCCCTCGTGGCGGTGGGCAAGCTTGTGGGCTGCCTGAAGGCCCACTAGCCCCCCTCTTTTGCTATATGAAGCATCTTGGTCTGGAAAAAAAATCAATGGGGAGCTTTTTCATGGTTTCTCCGCCGCCACGAGGCGGAACTTGAGCAGATCCAATCTAGAGCTCCGGCAGGACGATCCTGCCGGGGAAACTTCCCTCCCGGAGGGGGGGGGGAATTGTCGCCATCTTCATCACCAACACTCCTCTCGTCGGAGGGGAGGCATCTTCATCAACATCTTCATCAGCACCATCTCCTCTCCAATCCCTAGTTCATCTCTTGTAACCAATCTTCGTCTCGCAACTCCGATTGGTACTTGTAAGGTTGCTAGTAGTGTTGATTACTCTTTGTAGTTGATGCTAGTTGGATTACTTGGTGGAAGAGTTTATGTTCAGATCCTTGATGCTATTCATTACACCTCTGGTCATGATTATGATTATGTCTTGTGAGTAGTTACTTTTGTTCCCGAGGACATGGGATAAGTCATGTTAATAATAGTCATGTGAATTTGATATTCGTTCGGTATTTTGATATGCTGTATGTTGTCTTTTCCTCTAGTGGTGTTATGTGAACGTCGACTACATAACACTTCACCATATTTGGGCTAGAGGAAGGCATTGGGAAGTAGTAATTAGATGATGGGTTGCTGGAGTGACAGAAGCTTAAACCCCAGTCTATGTGTTGCTTCGTGAGGGGCTGATTTGGATCCACTAGTTTAATGCTATGGTTAGACTTTGTCTTAATTCTTCTTTTGTAGTTGCAGATGCTTACGAGAGAGGTTAATCATAAGTGGGATGCTTGTCCAAGTAAGGGCAGTACCCAAGCACCGGTCCACCCACATATCAAACTATCAAAGTAACGAACGTGAATCATATGAACATGATGAAACTAGCATGGCAGAAATTCCCGTGTGTCCTCGGGAGCATTTTTCCTCCTATAAGACTTTGTTTAGGCTTGTCCCTTGCTACAAAAGGGATTGGGCCACTTGCTGCACCGTTGCTACTACTTGTTACTTGTTACTTTTTGCTCACTACGTTTCACCTCGCTACACAATCACTTGTTACCGCTACTTTCAGTGCTTGCAGTTATTACCTTGCTGAAATCCGTTTATCACAGCCTTCTGCTCCTCGTTGGGTTCGACACTCTTACTTATCGAAAGGACTACGATTGATCCCCTATACTTGTGGGTCATCAAGACTCTTTTCTGGCGCCATTGCCAGGGAGTGAAGCGCCTTTGGTAAGTGGAAATTGGTAAGGAAACATCTATATACTGTGCTGAAATTTATTGTCACTTGTCACTATGGAAACTCTTCCTTTGAGGAGTTTGTTTGGGGTATCTTCACCACGAACGGAAGCACGAGGAGTTGCTCCTCAACCTGAGGTACCTACTGAAAATATCTTTTATGAAATTCCTTTGGGTATGCTTGAGAAACTGCTGGCTAATCCTTTTACAGGAGATGGATCTTCACATCCAGACTTTCATCTAATCTATGTAGATGAAGTTTGTGGTTTATTTAAGCTTGTAGGTTTGCCCAAGGATGAGGTAAATAAGAAAGTATTTCCTTTATCTTTGAAGGATAAGGCGTTGACATGGTATAGGCTATGTGATGATGCTGGATCATGGGGCTACAATCGGTTGAAATTGGAATTTCATCAAAAGTTCTATCCTATGGATTTAGTACATCGTGATCGGAACTTTATTTATAACTTTTGGCCTCGTGATAGGGAAAGCATAGCTCATGCTTGGGGGAGGCTTAAATCAATGCTATACTCATGCCCCAATCTTGAGCTCTCGAGAGAAATCATTACTCAAAACTTTTACGCTCGGCTTTCTCATGAAGATCGTACCATGCTTGACACTTCTTGTGCCGGTTCTTCTATGAAGAAGGATATTGATCACAAGTGGAATTTATTGGAGAGAATCAAACACAACTCTGAAGATTGGGAGCTGGAGGAAGGTAAGGAGTCAGGTATGAATTTCCAGTTTGATTGCGCTAAATCTTTTGTTGAGACAAACACTTCTAGAGATTTTAGCGCTAAGTATGGACTTGACTCTGAGATAGTAGATTCTCTATGTGAATCTTTTGCTGCTCATGTTGATCTTCCCAAAGAGAAGTGGTTTAAATATCATCCTCCTATAGAAATCAACATAGCCAAAACCAATCTAGTTGAGGAGAAAATCATAGCTTTTAGTGATCATGTTGTTCCTTGTGCTTACACTGAGAAACCACCATACCATGCTAGGATAAAGGATTATTCTAAAGCTCCAACTGTGATATGTAGGGGTTACATTAGACCACTTGCACCCCCTGAGGAGATTAGAGTTGAACCTAGTGTTGCTATTATCAAAGATCTTTTAGCCGAAGACATAGATGGGCATGTTATCAAATTCTGTGAGGACTCCGCTAGAATTGCTAAAACTCACGTGAAAGACAAGCACAGACGTGTAGCTGGCCTGCCCGTTGTTTCTGTTAAGATAGGAGATCACTGTTACCATGGTTTATGTGATATGGGAGCTAGTGTTAGTGCAATACCCCGTTCTCTATATGATGAAATCAAAGATGAGATTGCACCTGCTGAGTTAGAACCCATTGATGTCACTATTACGCTAGCTAATAGAGACACTATCAGCCCCGTGGGAATTGTGAGAGACGTAGAAGTCCTGTGTGGTAAGACGAAGTATCCTACTGATTTCCTCGTCCTTGGTACTGCACAAGATAGCTTTTGTCCCATCATATTTGGTAGACCCTTTCTCAACACTGGCAATGCTCACATTGATTGTATTAAGCAGACCGTCACAGTAAGTTTCAAGGGTGTGTCTCATGAATTTAACTTCTCCAAGTTTGGAAGACAAACCCATGAAAGAGAGTCGTCTGGTAGGGATGAAATCATTGCTCTTGCCTCTATTGCCGTACCTCCTACGGATCCTTTAGAGCAATATCTGCTTGAGCATGAAAATGATATGCATATGGAGGAGAGAGATGAGATAGATAAAATTGTCTTAGAACAATATCCTATTCTCAAGAATAATCTGACTGTTGAACTGCTTGGGGATCCTCCCCCACCAAAGGGTGATCCTATGTTCGAGCTTAAACAGTTGCCTGATACTCTTAAGTATGCCTATCTTGATGAGAAGGAGATATATCCTGTCATTATTAGTGCTCTCCTCTCAGTGCGCAAAGAGAAAAAGTTACTAAAAACTCTGAGGAAGCACCGCGCTGCTATTGGATATACTCTTGATGATCTTAAGGGTATTAGTCCTACTCTACGTCAGCACAAGATTAAAACCGATCCTGACTTTAAACCAGTTGCTGATCATCAAAGGAGATTGAATCCTAATATGAAAGAGGTCGTTAGAAAAGAAATATTAAAGCTTCTGGAAGCAGGAATCATTTATCCCGTTGCTCATAGTGATTGGGTAAGTCCAGTACATTGCGTACCTAAGTAAGGAGGTATCACCGTCGTTCCTAATGATAAGGATGAACTAATCCCACAAAGGATTATTACCGGCTATAGAATGGTGATAGACTTCCGGAAACTGAACAAGGCAACCAGGAAAGATCATTATCCTTTGTCATTCATCGACCAAATGCTAGAAAGGCTATCAAAACACACACACTTCTGCTTTCTAGACGGTTATTCAGGTTTCTCGCAAATACCTGTTGCACAATCTGATCAAGAGAAAACCACTTTCACCTGCCCTTTTGGTACCTTTGCCTATAGACGTATGCCTTTTGGCTTATGTAATGCACCTGCCACCTTCCAAAGATGTATGATGGCTATATTCTCTGACTTTTGTGAAAAGATTGTTGAGGTTTTCATGGATGACTTCTCCGTTTACGGGTCTTCCTTTGATGATTGCCTCGGCAACCTTGATCGAGTCTTACAGAGATGCGAAGAAACCAACCTCGTCTTGAATTGGGAGAAGTGCCACTTTATGGTTAATGAAGGTATCGTCTTAGGACACAAAATCTCTGAAAGAGGCATTGAAGTTGATAAGGCTAAGTGTCACATCCCTGGAACCCTAACCAAGGTTTAGCATTGTGCTCATATCTTCTTTGCATTGCATCCAAGAGAATTGCAACAAGAACAAGCAAGTGGTGAAGGAACACTCAAAAACCCTAGCCACTTCTCAAATTCAAAGGAATTATAAACTTGTTCAAATCAATGAACTCAAAATGGCCTCAAGAAAAGTTCAACTTTTCTGATAAATCATGGAAGTAAATAAGCAATGAGGAAAACCATTTTCATAACACTTTTGGCATTTTAAATAAATGCAAAAAGCTACTGGTTTCATGTTTAAAATTTGAGTTCAAAAACTTAAAGTTTTCAAAAATGTTGAAAACTCCAGGAATGGTTGGATATATTCCAACAAATATTCTGGTGTGTTCAAAATAGTTTTAACAAACTATTTTGGAGCTGAAATAAATAGTAAATCAATTAGTTAGCAAAACAGAAACAAAATAAAAAAAGAGAGGAAGGAATTACCTGTCGCTCACCTGAGCCCAGGCCCAGACACGCTGTCGTCTTCCTCCTCGCAAGTAGGAGCACGAGGTGGCCGCCGCGACGCCGCGCACCTCCACGCAGCTCTCTGCCTGCCTGGCCGCCGCTTCGCCCTGGCAAGCACGGGGATAACCTCCCCGAGCACGTAGCTATCCATTCCCGTGCTCCTTCTTCCCCCACTCCTCTCGGTTCTTCCGATCCCCACTGCCGCCATTGACGGGAGCTCGAGCTCGAGCTGCCCGTGCCCCTAGCCACAGGATCTTCCTCCTGAGTGTGCCATTAGCTCCGCCTTGTCGAGCTGGTCCTCCCTGCAGAAGCCGAAGCCTCCCCGAGATCTGCAACACCCACGACACCGTCGTCTTCAACCTTCGGCCGCCGGCGAGATCTGCTCGATTCGTCGCCCTCAGTGCTTCCCCGAGCCGTCTAAGCCCTCCTCTGCACTCCTCGTGAGCTTGCGCAACTTTCCCCTAAGATTTCCCCGTCGATCCCCTCCTCTAGGCCTAGTTCCACCGGAGCCCGACGAGGACCGCCGCTGCAGCTCGTCGCCGGTAGCTCTCCGGTGAAGGGTTGGTCCGTCTGAGGCCACCAGCAGCCTCCTCTAAGCTTTAGGAGCCCAGCCCCACGCATTTTGACCCTGTGATCGACGGCTTCGACGATGGCCGAACTTGGTCGCCGCCAAGCTCGTCGCCGGCGTCGATTCCGGCCACCCCAGCCCCTGGGGTTTGTCCCATCGTGTGCGCCGTCGAGTGGCCGTTCTCCCCGTGGTCTCTATCAAGAGTTTGGTCGTCGGAGGCGTGTTTCCGATGCCCTCCACCATACTGGTGGTCGCCGGAGGCTCCCCGCCCGCGAGGACGACCTTGCCGCCGGTGGATCTCAACTGTCCTGAGCCACTGACGAGTGGGGCCAGCCTCTGGATAATCTGGAATAATAAAAATAAAATCAAATAATCTAATAAGTCAGTGGCATGTGGGTCCAGTGAGGTGAATTAGTTAATTAAGATTAAAACTAATCTAAAACTGACCAGAGTCACTGACCAGTGGGTCCCACTGGTCAGGTTTGACTTTCAACGGCCAGTTGGACCTGCTGATGTCATGCTGATGCAGTAAAGAGCTTTGTGAATTAAAAGAATTCCAGAAGTTGTACCAAGTACTCGGTCCAGGAGTTGCATGGTACTCGGTCCAGAAGTTGTACCAAGTACTCGCTTAGTACTCGGTCCAGGAGTTGCAAGTACTTTCTGGTGTTTATAGTCATGCTGGAGGCCGTGCATGGTGCTGACCTGAGAGGTGGGCTGTGATGCGGTAGGCAGTGGCACGGTGTACCAAGTAGCACCCGGATGGTGGGCTTGGGAACCCTACGCACATCATTTGGGGCCGTGGCTGAAACCTCGGCCGGACTTCCGTGCGGGTTACCCTCAGATAGGCGATAGACCTGGACTAGGTACTAATGTGGTTAACGGTCGTGGCCGACTCCCTCACTGGGCTTCCGTTGAAGGTTGCTGAGGTGCATGACGTGCACATGGCGATAAGTGGCGAGAGCGTGTGTGACGAAGTACACCCCTGCAGGGTTATGATCTATTCGAATAGCCGCGTCCGCGGATATGGACTACTTGGAGACATATGTTGTTCATAGATAACTTCAATGGCTACTCATAAAATTGTCAAGATAAGCGTGAGTGTCCTGGACGGCATTTCCGTATGGAGACGGAATGATTCCACGATGGAGTATTATTGTGGTGTTAGTGGAATCGTGTGCGAGAAATCAAGTTGTCAAAATTATTTAAAAATGCAAGTTGTCTAGCCATGAGTCAAATGCTGGCTTTCCACATGAAACCCCACAATACCTTATTGATACATTGCATGAGTAGATAGTTATCCTAAAGTCTTGCTAAGTACCTCCATACTCATGTTTGCTTAATAAATGTTGCAGAGGTTGCTAATGACCCTAATGGAGGGTTCTTCATAGACATCGACGACGACGAGTAGCTGGTGTCCCAGCTACGATCTGGCCCTAGGTTAGGTCTGTAGTATAGTCAGGCCATGTGCCTTCTAGTTTCACCTGTCTGTACTCAGACAGTTTTAAACACTTCCGCTGGCTTGTAACTGAATGACTGCTATTATGGGTCGTGAGACCCTTACTGTGTAATATTATGTGTGTGGCTCTTCCGAGCCTCTTAAATAAAGCTTGTATGATTATGGTTATGTTGTGATGCCATCGTTGTATCTATACATATCGGTATGCCATGCGTACGTGTGTCGTACTTGATATGTATGGGGTTCGATTACCTAGCCGTAAGCTTTAGTAGCACTCCTTACAGGGAAATGCCCCTTTGTGGTCCAACGAGCCATGGTAGCTCGCTACTGCTCCGGACACATTGGTTGACCGGCGTGTGTCCTTCTTAGCTGCTGTGTCTGTCCCCTTTGGGGAAATGTCACGTGATGTAATGGAGTCCTTGTAGCTTGCTACGACTCGTCTACATTCGCTGGTGACCGACACCTGCTTTGTTGGGTCATGTATGCCTATCCTTGTGCGGTACTGTCACTTTGGTTTATGGCTAGACTTGTCGATCCGGGTTCTTTGACATTGGAATGCTAGCGACACAATTGCATACGTGAGTCAAAAGGTGCAGACGGTCCCGGCTAAGGTAAGGCCGCAGCCGTGGGGTTAACCGTGCGTGAGACCGCAAAGGGATGCGATGTGTTACAGGCTGGATTCCTATGACTTAGGATCGGGGTCCCGACAGCGTTGGTATTAGAGCCTGACTGACTGTAGGACTACTAAGCCAAACTGGTCGAAGTTGAGTCTAGAATTGCTTTAGTTATACCTAAGGGAATTGTTTGTGGAAGGGAACGTAAGACTCTTGTTCTCTTCTCAAGTTATTCTATTCTGGTCATCCTCGTCTTTTCTGCGGGAATTAAGGACTAGGTTACTCATCTTCTTCTAGGCTCGTGTTTCTGATCGGTAGATTATAGGACTACGGGTCAAGAGATATTTGGGTTTCTTTCGTTCCTAGGAAAAAGGAAGTAAGTTTGATGATCACAGAATTGAACTTGATAGTTGAGTGGTTACGCTATTTCATTTTTGGGTTGTCTCAAAAATTGTTTTTGAGCATTTACAGCCGTTATGCTACCCAATTTTGCATTCAGAGCTCTAATGCTTTTGCATTACTCTCTATTTACAGATGCCTGGCCGTCCTTCTCGTCAGGTGGTACGTCTGACCAGGTGCATTGATGTGCTGGGTCATACGGCCATGCTGGTCAGGGTGATGTCGGTGTGCGGTTACCGCTGGTACCCCGAGTACACAGTGGAGGAACAATACCGAGACTTCAACCAGAGCCAGTATATCTGCACTCTTAGGGTATTTCCAGAGTACCCTGGAGCTGAGGAGCCAATCCATTGGTCCTATGGGTTGGGAGTCACTGATGACATGGCAGTACAAGATGCTGCCTATTCAATGCTGACCATTATGAGGGCGAGACATGCACTGCTGCAGAATTCAGAGTTCTGCTATGTTCCGGCCTCTCAGCCTGGTGAAGAGGGATACCTCAGTGGAGTCTATTTTGATTCTTCTATGGAGGATACACTATTGCAGTCCACTATTGAGATGCTAGAGAACAGAGATAGGGATGCTCGTGCTCTCCGCATGGAGCTTTATGCTACCCGTGCCCGTCTGTGGACGGCTTTGACGCAGCTGGCACCGGTAGTCCAGACAGGGTACGGAGATATGGAGACGCTGAACCCTGTTAGGACCCATCTTCCGGCCCACGTTGACTGGCTAGCTATAGGAGGAGTCACCCCTCTTCGGGGATCCCTACTACCACCAGTCAGGGGACCAAGGCCACATCCGTGTCCTTATGGATCCCAGGGATCTCAGGCCAGAGGTGTTTCCTGATCCGCAGGTTGAGCTTCCAGGCCATGGAGGTAATCTCTATGAGATGTTCTATGCGGATGCCTGAGCTGTGAGCGGAAGGATAGTATGGTAGTAGCCGTACGTTCACAATCCTGCGTGACTTGTGAAGTATGCCTGTGATGTGAAATGAATTCCGGAGGCCTAGATAAATAATGTATAGGAAGCTTGTAAGCCTCTGATGAGTAGTTTCATAATTTCAATAGTTGCTCTTCGGTTAAGGTTGTACTGAACTATGTAAGGGTGTGTATGAACCATGGTGTATATATAGCAGTTGCTTGTTACCATGTTGTTCGGATATTCATTTCCACATTCCGTGTGTTCAGTACATTCTTAATCCATAGCTAGTATTGATATGATATTGGTCTAAGCTGTGAGTTTGTTTGTCAGGATGGTGTTCACCAGGTTGAACCGTGCCCCTGCTCATGAGCAAGGCGAGGGTAGTCAAGCGTCGTAGGAAGACCTGCCTCACCCGCCCTCTCTGGCGGAAGTTATGCTTGAGACAGAGAGGAACAAAAGGGAGACCAACCGACTGTTAGAGCGTATTGAGCAGAATACGACTCGTCAGCCTAAGAATGCTGCAGTGTCCCTCAACGACTTTGTGAAGCTGAATCCTCCAAAGTTTCATCACTTCGTCGATCCCCTCGACGCTGATGACTGGCTGTGCAGCATCTCACGCAAGATTCGCTTTGCGAATGTTTCTGAGGCCGACAAGGTGACCTTTGCGGCGTATTTCCTGGAAGGACCCGCCAATCTGTGGTGGGAGAACTTTCAAGCTATGCGTCCTGCTGAACCAGCAGCCACATGGGCAGACTTCAGTGCAGCCTTTCGTCTGCACCATATTCCAGAGGGCCTGATGGACAGAAAGAGAGAGGAGTTCTGTGCTTTTACCCAGGGCAAGTTGATCGTGGATGCCTATAGCCGCGAGTTCGGTAACCTCGCCCGCTATGCAACACAGGAGGTGTCTACCGACGCCAAGAAGCAAGCAAGATTCCGTAAGGGTCTGAGCCCTGAGCTTCGTCGTGATTTGCGCCTCCACGAGTGTGCAAGCTTTCAAGCCCTGGTCAACAAGGCGATCAGTGCCGAGACTGGTCATACCGACTTTGAAGCCACAAGGAAGCACTCCCATGACTTTGGCTCGTCATCTGGTTCCGCGTTTCCAAAACACAGGCTGTGGGTTCCGAACAGTTCTCTGCCGCCAAGATACACTCCGAGGCCATCCTACATGGCGCCTCAGACGAATCAGACCAACCCTCCAGCAAAAACTTATGGTGGTCCAGCTAGCAATGCTGCACCACGTGCCAACCAAGTGATATGCTACAAGTGTGGAGAACCAGGGCACTATTCCCGTGAGTGTTCTCAAAATGTGGATGCCAAGCAACCCGGAAAGTCTGTCGGGCAAGGCAAGTCGGGCAAAGCTTACTATGTGAAGCCAACTCCTGCACGTGGCCGTGTGAACTATGCCTCAGCAGAAGAAGCTGCAGAGGATCCCGACGTCATACTGGGTACGCTTCTTGTTAATCATCACCCAGCGTCTGTTCTCTTTGACACTGGGTCTTCTCATTCCTTCATTTCAGAAAGTTATGCACAGTTGCATAACATGTCTTTTTGTGATATGCCAATTCCATTGGTTGTCCAAACTCCTGGTAGTAAATGGCAAACCTCTAGGATAACCTATGATAATGAAATACTAGTAGACAGGCTAGTTTTTCTAGCCTCATTGATAGCCTTGAAATCTTCGGATATCAATATCATCTTGGGTATGGACTGGATGTCAGCTCACTATGCCAAGATTGATACTCATTCTAGGAATGTTCAGCTTACCCATCCCTTGGGTGAGATAGTCAATGTGTCTACTCGAGTTGCCAAATGCCAACTCTATTCCCTAAATGCCAACCCTCTTCCGGAACCTGAAGACATTTCGGTAGTCCGTGACTTCCCGGATGTTTTTCCAGAGGAACTGCCAGGAATTCCACCTGACACAGATGTAGAGTTCGTGATAGATCTTGTTCCGGCCGGGAACTGTTCCAATAGCCAGAAGACCATATAAGATGGCACCCCTGGAGCTAGCCGAACTTAAGAAGCAACTAGATGAGGCCTTGAATAAAGGTTTCATTCGTCCTAGCTCTTCTCCTTGGGCTTGCCCCGTCCTCTTCGTCAAGAAGAAAGACGGAACGGATCAGATGGTTGTAGATTACCGACCAGTTAATCTGGTCACAATAAAGAACAAGTATCCGCTCCCCAGGATCAACGATCTGTATGATCAGCTCGCTGGGTCCTCAGTCTTCTCCAAAATGGATTTGAGGTTGGGATACCATCAAATCAAGATCAAGAACGGTGACATTCCAAAAACGGCTTTTGTTACTCGTTATGGCCAATACGAGTACACCGTTATGTCCTTCGGTTTAACCAATGCCCCAGCCACCTTCTCTCGTCTGATGAATTCAATCTTCATGGAGTATTTGGATAAATTCGTCATGGTATACCTCGATGGTATTCTCATCTACTCGAAGAACGAACAAGAACATGCCGAGCATCTAAGGCTGGTATTGATGAAACTTCGAGAGCATCGCCTTTATGCCAAATTTTCAAAATGTGAATTTTGGTTACCAGAAGTGACCTATCTAGGTCACGTAATCTCTGGTAAGGGTATTGCTGTCAATCCCGAGAGAGTTCAAGCTGTCCTTGATTGGACTCAACCTGAATCGGTTAAGCAAGTTAGGAGTTTTCTTGGTCTAGCGAGCTATTGTCGCCGCTTTGTCGAGAATTTCTCCAAGGTTGCAAAGCCTCTAACTGAACTCCTCAAGAAGGATAAAAAGTTCGAGTGGACACCACAGTGTGAGCATAGTTTTCAGGAACTGAAAAGACGCCTGACTTCCGCACCTGTGTTGCTACCACCAGATTTTTCTAAGGACTTTGTTATCTATTGCGACGCCTCGCGACAAGGATTAGGTTGCATTCCCATGCAAGATCGTCATGTGATCGCATACGCATCTCGACAGTTGCTTCCACATGAGGATAATTATCCCACACATGACCTTGAGCTTGCAACTGTGGTCCATGCACTAAAAACCTGGCGACATTACCTTCTGGGTAATCATTGCGAAATATTCACTGATCACCAAAGTCTGAAATATATCTTCACCCAGCCGGATTTGAATCTCAGGCAAAGACGGTGGGTTGAGTTGATCTCGGATTAGGACTTAGGGATAACTTACACCCTGGGGAAGGCCAATGTTATGGCCGATGCACTAAGTCATAAATCTTATTGTAACAATTTGATGCTACAACAAGGTCAACCACATCTCTATGAGGACTTTCGGAAGTTGAATCTTCATATTGTTCCTCAAGGATTCCTTTCTACCCTGGTGGCGAAGCCTACCCTTAAGGATCAAATTATAGCTGGCCAGAAGTGTGACAAGGGTATATCATAGATCAAGGAGAATATTTTTAGCGGAAACGCTAAAGAATTTTCCATGAATGATCAAGGTGTTGTGTTCTTCCAAAATCGTCTAGTTGTTCCTAAGAACCTACATCTAAGGCAGTTAATTCTTAAGGAGGCCCATGATTCTCCTCTTACCATTCATCCCGGTAGTACTAAGATGTATCAGGACCTACGCCAGAGGTTCTGGTGGACTAGGATGAAGAGAGAAATTGCTGAGTTCGTTGCTAACTGCGACGTTTGTCGTCGAGTTAAGGCAGAACATCAAAGGCCTGCTGGCACCCTTCAACCTTTAGCTATTCCCGAATGGAAATGGGATAAAGTTAGTATGGATTTCATTACCGGATTTCCCAAGACCAAGAAAGGAAATAATGCTATCTTTGTGGTCATTGACCGACTCTCCAAAGTGGCTCATTTTCTTCCCGTTCGTGAGAGTATAACAGCTAGCCAGCTAGCGGAGTTATATATCTCTCGAATAGTGTCTCTTCATGGTGTTCCCCTGGAGATTAACTCAGACCGTGGGAGTATCTTTACTTCTCGCTTCTGGGAAAGTTTTCAGAATGCCATGGGGACTCACTTATCTTTTAGCACTGCTTTCCATCCCCAATCAAGTGGTCAAGTAGAAAGAGTGAATCAAATCCTAGAAGATATGCTCCGAGCTTGTGTTATATCGTTCGGTATGAATTGGGAGAAGTGCCTTCCATTCGCCGAATTTGCTTATAACAATAGTTATCAATCAAGCTTGGGCAAAGCTCCTTTTGAAGTTCTCTATGGACGAAGATGTCGAACACCTCTTAATTGGTCAGAAACCGGAGAGAGGCAACTCTTTGGCCCGGATATGATCCAGGATGCAGAAGAGCAGGTTCGCATTATTCGTGAAAAGTTGAAAATAGCCCAGTCTCGTCAAAAGAGCCAATATGATCGTCATCATAAGGCTGTGACCTTTGAAGTTGATGAGAAGGCTTACCTTCGGGTTACACCTTTGAAGGGTACCCATCAATTCGGTATCAAGGGCAAGTTGGCTCCTCGTTACATTGGTCCTTTTCGCATTCTTGCCAAACGAGGAGAAGTTTCCTACCAGTTGGAACTTCCTCCGCATGTTTCCAAGGTTCATGATGTCTTCCACGTCTCGCAACTCAGGCGTTGCTTTTCGGATCCTATCCGTGAAGTGGACCACGAAACACTTGATCTCCAAGATAACCTTTCATACCGAGAATACCCCATGCGTATTCTTAATCAAGCTGAGCGTACCACTCGACGACGAAAACTCAAGTTTCTTAAAGTTCAATGGTCAAATCATTCTGAAAAGGAGGCAACTTGGGAAAGAGAGGATCGTCTCCGACTTGAGTATCCTACGTTATTCCCGACGACTTCTAAATCTCGGGACGAGATTCTTTTGAGTGGGGGTGAGTTGTCACATCCCTGGAACCCTAACCAAGGTTTAGCATTGTGCTCATATCTTCTTTGCATTGCATCCAAGACAATTGCAACAAGAACAAGCAAGTGGTGAAGGAACACTCAAAAACCCTAGCCACTTCTCAAGTTCAAAGGAATTATAAACTTGTTCAATCAATGAACTCAAAATGGCCTCAAGAAAAGTTCAACTTTTCTGATAAATCATGGAAGTAAATAAGCAATGAAGAAAACAATTTTCATAACACTTTTGGCATTTTAAATAAATGCAAAAAGCTACTGGTTTCATGTTTAAAAATTGAGTTCAAAAACTTTAAGTTTTCAAAAATGTTGAAAACTCCAGGAATGGTTGTATATATTCCAACAAATATTCTGGTGTGTTCAAAATAGTTTTAACAAACTATTTTGGAGCTGAAATAAATAGTAACTCAATTAGTTAGCAAAACAGAAAAAAAGAGGAAGGAATTACCTGTCGCTCACCTCAGCCCAGGCCCAGACGCGCTGTCGTCTTCCTCCTCGCCAGTAGGAGCAGGAGGTGGCCGCCGCGACGCCGCGCGCCTCCACGCAGCTCTGTGCCTGCCTGGCCGCCGCTTCGCGCTGGCAAGCACGGGGATAACCTCCCCGAGGACGTAGCTATCCATTCCCGTGCTCCTTCTTCCCCGTGTCCTCTCGGTTCTTCCGATCCCCACTGCAGCCATTGACAGGAGCTCGAGCTCGAGCTGCCCGTGCCCCTAGCCACAGGATCTTCCTCCCGAGTGTGCCATTAGCTCCGCCTCGTCGAGCTGGTCCTCCCTGCAGAAGCCGAAGCCTCCCCGAGCTCTGCAATGCCCACGGCACCGTCGTCTTCAACCTTCGGCCGCCGGCGAGCTCTGCTAGATTCGTCGCCCTCAGTGCTTCCTCGAGCCGTCTAAGCCCTCCTCTGCACTCCTCGCGAGCTTGCGTAGCTTTCCCCGTCGATCCCCTCCTCTAGGCCTAGTTCCACCGGAGCCCGACAAGGACCGCCGCTGCAGCTCGTCGCCGGTAGCCCTTCGGTGAAGGGTTGGTCCGTCTGAGGCCACCAGCAGCCTCAGGATGTCATGTAGATGCTTTAGGAGCCCAGCCCCATGCATTTTGACCCTCTGATCGATGGCTTCGACGATGGTTGAACTTGGTCGCCGCCTAGCTCGTCGCCGGCGTCGATTCCGGCCACCCCAGCCCCTGGGGTTTGTCCCATCGTGCGCGTCGTCGAGTGGCCCTTCTCCCCGTGGTCTCTGTCGTGAGTTTGGTCGTCGGAGGCAAGTTTCCGATGCCCTCCACCGTACTGGTGGTCGCCGGAGGCTCCCCGCTGGCGAGGACGACCTCGCCGCCGGTGGATCTCAGCTGGCCTGAGCCACTGACGAGTGGGGCCAGCCTCTGGATAATCTGGAATAATAAAAATAAAATAAAATAATCTAATAAGTCACTGACATGTGGGTCCAGTGAGGTGAATTAGTTAATTAAGATTAAAACTAATCTAAAACTGACCAGAGTCACTGACCAGTGGGTCCCACTGGTCACGTTTGACTTTCAACGGCCAGTTGGACCTGCTGATGTCATGCTGATGCAGTAAAGAGCTTTGTGAATTAAAAGAATTCCAGAAAAATGCCAAAACTTCTAAAAATCATAGAAATTAATCTGTAACTCCAATGAAAATAATTTATATATGAAAAAGTATGAGAAAAATCCAAGAATCTGAATATGTCATTTTCAAACATGTTTGAAAATGTTACTGAACCCAAACATATGGATTAATGAATAAGTTAACTTTCATAAATACTTTGGAGATGGAATTTGGAAAATATTTAAATTTCACTACAAATGATATGATCAAACAATGTTCAAATCACAAACCAGCAACCTAACATGTTTTTCCATGCATGTTAAAAGCAAGTGATCTGAGCATCAGGTCGAATCAATTAAAATGGTATTCAAGAATACCCCGTTTGAAGTGATATTTGAATTTGATTCAAATCAACTTCAAACCTAATAAATGTTAGCTATAATAGTATACCACTTTGCATCTTCATGCCATGCTCATGCATCATCTTGTTGCATATGTTTGTTATTGATTGTTGTCATTCCTTTCGGTAGGCTCCACTCCCCCGGATTCCACCGAATATCCGTGTGACGGATATCATCCCTCCTCTGAGCAACAAGGCAAGCAACCATTTTGATCATCCTGATAAATCCCATGTTCTTGCTCCTGCACTTACTTATTGCATTAGGATCAAATGCTTCAAATGCTTTTGCCACGTTAGTTGAACCCACTTCCTTTGCATGACCTATCCTTGTCACAGTAAATAGCCGAACCTTGCAACCTAGCATACCTGGTAGTTGCTTGAGCCATGATGTGCCTTATCCTGCTATGCATGCTATGCTTAGAGTTGTGTATGGTCTGTCATCTGGGAGATGAACAGAATTGTGAGAATGTGTTCGGTAAGCAAAGGTTGTGTGCTGAACCTGATTTGGTAAAGGTACCGGTGAAATGCTGTGTAGGAGTACATGGCGGGTTGTTTCATTGGAACCGTCCTTAGGAACTGAGTTCCGTGTATGTACTCCAAGATGAGATACTACCACATGCTAGGCCCTGAAATATGACCCCGCTCGACTTATTAATCGCTTAGTACTCGGTCCAGGAGTTGCAAGTACTTTCTGGTGTTTATAGTCATGCTGGAGGCCGTGCATGGTGCTGACCTGAGAGGTGGGCTGTGATGCGGTAGGCAGTGGCACGGTGTACCAAGTAGCACCCGGATGGTGGGCTTGGGAACCCTACGCACATCGTTTGGGGCCGTGGCGGAAACCTTGGCCGGACTTCCGTGCGAGTTACCCTCAGATAGGCGATAGACCTGGACTAGGTACTAATGTGGTTAACGGTCGTGGCCGACTCCCTCACTGGGCTTCCGCTTGAAGGTTGCCGAGGTGCATGACGTGCACATGGCGATAAGTGGCGAGAGCGTGTGTGACGAAGTACACCCCTGTAGGGTTATGATCTATTCGAATAGCCGCGTCCGCGGATATGGACTACTTGGAGACATATGTTGTTCATAGATAACTTCAATGGCTACTCATAAAATTGTCAAGATAAGCGTGAGTGTCCTGGACGGCATTTCCGTATGGAGACGGAATGATTCCACGATGGAGTATTATTGTGGTGTTAGTGGACTCGTGTGCGAGAAATCAAGTTGTCAAAATTATTTAAAAATGCAAGTTGTCTAGCCATGAGTCAAATGCTGGCTTTCCGCATGAAACCCCACAATACCTTATTGATACATTGCATGAGTAGATAGTTATCCTAAAGTCTTGCTAAGTACCTCCATACTCATGTTTGCTTAATAAATGTTGCAGAGGTTGCTAATGACCCTAATGGAGGGTTCTTCATAGACATCGATGACGACGAGTAGCTGGTGTCCCAGCTACGATCTGGCCCTAGGTTGGGTCTGTAGTATAGTCAGGCCATGTGCCTTCTAGTTTCACCTGTCTGTACTCAGACAGTTTTAAACACTTCCGCTGGCTTGTAACTGAATGACTGCTATTATGGGTCGTGAGACCCTTACTGTGTAATATTATGTGTGTGGCTCTTCCGAGCCTCTTAAATAAAGCTTGTATGATTATGGTTATGTTGTGATGCCATCGTTGTATCTATACATATCGGTATGCCATGCGTACGTGTGTCGTACTTGATATGTATGGGGTTCGATTACCTAGCCGTAAGCTTTAGTAGCACTCCTTACAGGGAAATGCCCCTTTGTGGTCCAACGAGCCATGGTAGCTCGCTACTGCTCCGGACACATTGGTTGACCGGCGTGTGTCCTTCTTAGCTGCTGTGTCTGTCCCCTTTGGGGAAATGTCACGCGATGTAATGGAGTCCTTGTAGCTTGCTACGACTCGTCTACATTCGCTGGTGACCGACACCTGCTTTGTTGGGTCATGTATGCCTATCCTTGTGCGGTACGGTCACTTTGGTTTATGGCTAGACTTGTCGATCCGGGTTCTTTGACATTGGAATGCTAGCGACACAATTGCATACGTGAGTCAAAAGGCGCAAACGGTCCCGGCTAAGGTAAGGCCGCAGCCGTGGGGTTAACCGTGCGTGAGACCGCAAAGGGATGCGATGTGTTACATGCTGGATTCCTATGACTTAGGATTGGGGTCCCGACACTATGGTTGATGCAATTGAGAAAAATACCTTGCCCCACAGATATCAGAGGTATACGAAGTTTCCTAGGTCATGCTGGTTTCTATAGAAGGTTCATTAAAGACTTCTCTAAGATTTCTAGGCCTCTTACCAACCTCTTGCAGAAGGATGTTCCTTTTGTTTTTGATGAGGATTGTGAGGAAGCTTTCGAAGTACTTAAGAAGGCTTTGATAACAGCACCTATTGTTCAACCACCTGACTGGAACTTGCCCTTTGAAATCATGTGCGACGCTAGTGATTATGTTGTTGGTGCTGTTCTAGGACAAAGAGTTGACAAGAAGTTGAATGTCATTCACTACGCTAGTAAAACTCTAGACAGTGCCCAAAGAAACTATGCCACTACGGAGAAGGAATTTTTAGCAGTCGTGTTTGCATGTGAAAAGTTCAGATCTTACATAGTTGACTCCAAAGTCACTATTCACTTTGATCATGCTGCTATTAAGTACCTCATGGAGAAGAAGGACGCTAAGCCTAGGCTGATCAGATGGGTTCTCCTGCTACAGGAATTTGATTTGCACGTCGTTGACCGGAAGGGTGCTGACAACCCTGTAGCACATAACTTGTCTAGGCTAGAGAATGTCCTTGATGACCCACTACCTATTGATGACAGCTTTCCTGATGAGCAAATTATGTCATCCGCACTTCACATAGTGCACCGTGGTATACCGATTATGCAAACTATATCGTAGCCAAATACATACCACCCAGTTTCACCTATCAACAAAAGAAGAAATTCTTCTTTGATTTGAGACACTACTTTTGGGATGATCCTCACCTTTATAAGGAAGGAGTAGATGGTGTTATTAGACGTTGTGTGCCTGAACATGAATAGGGACAGATCCTGCAGAAGTGTCATTCCAAAGCCTACGGAGGACACCATGCTGGAGATAGAACTGCCCATAAGGTATTGCAATCAGGATTCTATTGGCTCACTCTCTTCAAGGATGCCCGTAAGTTTGCCTTGTCTTGTGACGAATGCCAAAGGATAGGGAACATCAATAAGCGTCAGGAGATGCCTATGAATTATTCACTTGTCATTGAACCATTTGATGTCTGGGGCTTTGATTATATGGGACCCTTCCCGAGTTCCAATGGGTACACTCACATCTTAGTTGCTGTGGATTACGTTACTAAGTGGGTAGAAGCTATCCCCACTAAAAATGCTGATCACAACACCTGTATTAAGATGCTTAAAGAAGTCATATTCCCAAGATTTGGAGTCCCTAGATACTTGATGACTGATGGCGGTTCACACTTCATTCATGGTGTTTTCCGCAAGATGCTAGCTAAGTATGATGTCAACCATAGAGTTGCATCTCCTTATCATCCTCAGTCTAGTGGTCAAGTGGAGTTGAGTAATAGGGACATCAAGTTGATCCTACAAAAGATCGTCAATAGATCTCGAAAGAACTGGTCTAACAAACTTGTCGATGCACTATGGGCTTATAGGACTGCTTATAAGAATCCCATGGGCATGTCACCATATAAAATGGTTTACGTTAAGGCCTGTCATTTACCTCTTGAGCTGGAACTCAAAGCTTATTGGGCAATCAAAGAGCTCAACTTTGATTTCAAACTTGCCGGTGAGAAGCAGTTGTTTGATATCAGCTCGTTAGATGAATGGAGAGCCCAGGCATACGAGAATGCGAGATTGTTCAAGGAAAAGGTTAAGAGATGGCACGACAAACGAATACAGAAACGAGAGTTCAATGTAGGTGATTATGTCTTGCTATACAATTCTCGTTTGAGATTCTTTGCAGGCAAGCTTCTCTCTAAATGGGAAGGTCCCTATGTTGTCGAGGAAGTATATCGTTCCGGTGCCATCAAAATCAATAACACGGAAGGAAATTTTCCTAGAGTGGTAAATGGGCAAAGAATCAAGCATTACATCTCTCGTACTCCCATAAATGTTGAGACCAATATCATCAATGTCATAACTCCAGACGAGTACATAAGGGATGTTTATCAGCCTGTTTCAGACCTTGAAAACGAAGATGTATCTGTTTCGGCAAGAAATTGGACTCCAATACTTTTCCAATAGGAAATTTCCTCAGTTTTGGAATTTTTGGAAAATTAGAAAAATAAAAAGTAGCCCAGAGAGCAAACGAGGCAGCCACAAGGGCCCACTCAACCACCACCCCCTGGTGGCGGTGGGCAAGCTTGTGGGCACCTCGTGTGCCTCCCGGACTCCGTTTTCTTGCGGAGGACTCCTTCTGGCCCAGAAAAAAATCAATATATAGTCGCTCGAAGGTTTTGATCTCCGTATCACGCAATTTTCCTCTGTTTTCGTTTCGAGCTTATTGTCAGCCGCAGATTTAGAGCAAAGATGTCTCAGGAATCCGTTGGGGAGAATGATCTTCACCAAGTTCTTGAGGAAGTAGATGCTGATTTGAAAAGAGTAGAAGTCACGGAAGCCAGGGACCAAGCTAAGGAGAAAACCCAAGCTAGGGAGGAAGTTCAACCTATGTTCAACATTGAAGACGTTGAAGGAGTAGATTTTCTCCAACCCTTCCTCCACGTGTTGTCTCCATCCTTGATTGAACTCTTGAGGTTTTGCGAAACAACTCGTGCTCGCAATATTTCTCTTTCTCGTGAAGTTGTTTTGTTGGAAAACCATGTCACAGATCTCAAAGGTATAAATCAAAGATTGATAGCTCTCTTGGAATCAAAGGCGACAACAACACCACCATCACCACCAAAGGAAGACAACTAAGCATTGGTATGGGCAATCCCCTTGGCTTCTGCCAAGCTTGGGGGAGTTGCCCTGGTATCGTATCACTTTTATATCTTTTGCTTTTACCTTTGTTTTAGTTCTTTCCTTTTCAGTTTTTATTTATTCTCTTAGAGGAATAAGTCTTTAGTTTTTAGTTTGAGTCTTTTGCTTTTGTCTCTCCCCCGATGTACTCGAGCTTACGAGCTATATAATAAAGAGTGTCTTAGTTAAGGGCTTTGCTTTGTGCCATGATCAAAAGTACGAAAAGAATGATAGCATGAAAGATCATGAGACGATCTTATGGAAAGTGATAACTTCACTTATGACAAGTATGATGATTGAAACTTGTTGATAATAAATCAACATAGACATTAGTCATTGTTGCAATTAATAAGAAGTAATAAGGAAAGAGAGGGTCACATATAAATATATCATCTTAGACACTTTTTACAACTGTGAGCACTCACCAAACTATTACATGACTAGGAGTAGATGTTGGACAAGGAAGACAACATAATGAATTGTGTTTGCTTGGTTCCAAACAATGTTATATGATTAGAGATCCCTTAGCATGTGACGATTGCTTCCACCTCATATTAGCCAAATCTCCCGCACCAAGTAGAGATACTACTTGTGCATCCATAAACCTCCAACCCAGTTTTGCATGAGAGTCCACCATACCTACCTATGGATTGAATAAGATCCTTCAAGTAAGTTGTCATCGGTGCAAGCAATAAAAATTGCTCTCTAATATGTATGATCTATTAGTGTGTGGAAAATAAGCTTTGTACGAACCTATGATGAGGAAGACATAAAAGCGACAGACTGCATAATAAAGTTCTTTATCACAGGAGGCAATATAAAGTGACGTTCCTCCGCACTAAGAGGACACACATTCAAACGTCAAAAGCGCATGACAACCTCTGCTTCCCTCTGCGAAGGGCCTATCTTGTACCTTTACTTTTTACCCTTGTAAGAGTCATGGTGATCATCACGAATTCTCTTTTTGCCTTTGTCTTGGCTACCGTCACATGCTTGGGAAAGATCTATATTCATATATCAACTTGGAGTTGAGTACTTATGCTTTATTGTTGTTGACTTTACCCTTGAGGTAAATCGTTGGGAGGCAAAACTATGAGCCCCCATCTTATTCTCTGTCCAGCTGAAACTTTGACACCATGAGTACCACGTGAGTTGTAACAATTTTGGAAAACAAAAGAGATGATTGAGTATGTGGGTTTGCCTTACAAGCTCTTATTTGACTCTTTCTGATGTTGTGATCAATTGCAATTGCTTCAATGACTATGGACTATTGTTGGTTACTTCTCGGTAAGGTTTTTGCTTCATGCTTTGCTTTGTGAAGGAATTGTTACTTTCCCATAAGAATCTTTATGATGTATTGCTGTTCTATGTGTGATCATGATGCCTTCATGTCCGTATTATGTTTTATCGACACCTTCGTCCCTCAACATGTGGACATGTTTATGGAACTTGGTTTTCGCTTGAGGACGAGCGAGGTCTAAGCTTGGGGGAGTTGATACGTCCATTTTGCATCATGCTTTCATGTTGATATTTATTGCTTTTTGGGCTGTTATATTACTTGTGGTACCATATTTATGCCCTTTCTCTCTTATTTTGCAAGGTTTATTTGAAGAGGAAGAATTCAGGCAGCTGGAATTCTGGACTGGAAAAGGAGCAAATCCTAGTCCACTATTCTGCACATCTCCAAATGCCCTAAAAATTTACGTTGATTTTTCTAGATTATATTAAAAATACTGGGCGAAAGAACTACTAGAGGGGGGCCACCAGGGCCCCACAAGCCCCCACTCCGCCACCACCCCCTGGTGGCGGTGGGCAAGCTTGTGGGCTTCCTGAAGGCCCACTAGCCCCCCTCTTTTTCTATATGAAGCGTCTTGGTCTGGAAAAAAAAATCAATGGGGAGCTTTATCGTGGTTTCGCCGCCGCCACGAGGCGGAACTTGGGCAGATCCAATCTAGAGCTCCGGCAGGACGATCCTGCTGGGGAAACTTCCCTCCCGGAGGGGGAAATCGTCGCCATCGTCATCACCAACACTCCTCTCATCGGAGGGGAGGCATCTTCATCAACATCTTCATCAGTACCATCTCCTCTCCAATCCCTAGTTCATCTCTTGTAACCAATCTTCGTCTCGCAACTCCGATTGGTACTTGTAAGGTTGCTAGTAGTGTTGATTACTCTTTGTAGTTGATGCTAGTTGGATTACTTGGTGGAAGAGTTTATGTTCAGATCCTTGATGCTATTCATTACAACTCTGGTCATGATTATGATTATGTCTTGTGAGTAGTTACATTTGTTCTTGAGGACATGGGATAAGTCATGTTAATAATAGTCATGTGAATTTGATATTCGTTCGGTATTTTGATATGCTGTATGTTGTCTTTTACTCTAGTGGTGTTATGTGAACGTCGACTACATAACACTTCACCATATTTGGGCCTAGAGGAAGGCATTGGGAAGTAGTAAGTAGATGATGGGTTGCTGGAGTGACAGAAGCTTAAACCCCAGTCTATGTGTTGCTTCGTGAGGGGCTGATTTGGATCCACTAGTTTAATGCTATGGTTAGACTTTGTCTTAATTCTTCTTTTATAGTTACGGATGCTTGCGAGAGAGGTGAATCATAAGTGGGATGCTTGTCCAAGTAAGGGCAGTACCCAAGAGCCGGTCCACCCACATATCAAACTATTAAAGTAACGAACGCGAATCATATGAACATGATGAAACTAGCATGACAGAAATTCCCGTGTGTCCTCGGGAGCGTTTTTCGTCCTATAAGACTTTGTTCAGGCTTGTCCCTTGCTATAAAAGGGATTGGGACACTTGCTGCACCGTTGCTACTACTTGTTACTTGTTACTTTT
The DNA here is from genome assembly GCF_904849725.1 of Hordeum vulgare subsp. vulgare. Lineage (NCBI taxonomy): Eukaryota > Viridiplantae > Streptophyta > Magnoliopsida > Poales > Poaceae > Hordeum > Hordeum vulgare. The sequence continues at coordinate 201,579,090 of NC_058519.1, read as the reverse complement.
TGCTCGCTACTTTTCACCTCGCTACACAATCACTTGTTATCGCTACTTTCAGTGCTTGCAGTTATTACCTTGCTGAAATCCATTTATCAGAGTCTTCTGCTCCTCGTTGGGTTCGACACTCTTACTTATCGAAAGGACTACGATTGATCCCCTATACTTGTGGGTCATCGGCATCCCCCAAAATCCAACCGTTACAACAATATTTCCCAACTCGATGACACCGAAATGAATCTCGATGGTAGCGAGTTGCACAAAATGCGGAAACTTTTGAATTCTCGGTGAGACCGATGTATGAATCTCGATGGTGCCGATACGATGACCTAGGGCAGTTTCCAAATCTCGATGGTACCGATTTCAATCTCGGAAATTCTGATTCTTGAAATAGAGACACCAGAAAGTTGGTCACTGTCTTTCGGTGGCACCGATGTGAAACTTGGTGGTACCAAGAGATTAGGGTTTGGCAAAGGATCTGTCACTTGGAAAATCGGTGGGGCCGAATGGGAAAACTTGGTGGCACCGATTTTGCTGTTTTGGCTTGGGACAGAGATTTTTGTGAGAGAAATGGTGAGTATTTTTGGTGGCATCGATTTTGCTGTTTTGGCTTGGGACGGAGATTTTTTAGAGAGAAATGGTGAGTATTTTTTGTAGCACCGATTTTGCTGTTTTGGCTTGGGACACAGATTTTTGTGAGAGAAATGGTGAGTATTTTTCTATTTTGTCTTGGGACACAGAAATGGTGAGTATTTTTGGCGGAATCTACACTTGAGCAACCAATTCATAATAGGTACCTCACCCCCTTTTAATAGCATTGGCTTTCCTATATACCCAAATGTGATTTCTCATAAATATAAAATGTAGAGTCTTGTAGCGTGAAGCTTGGCCAATCCTATTCCTTTCCTTGCATCAAGGGGCTTATCCTGACAATCCTTAGCCAATGCATCTTTGAACTTTTCTAAAATATACTTGGATAAGATCATTAGTTCAATGACACATATGTTGTGATTAATTACCTAAACCACCTTAGGGAGAAATTGTGCTTTCAATCTCCCCCTTTTTGGTAACTGATGGCAACATATAGATCAAAGCTTCGAAAAAATATATAATCAATGATTAGCATCGTTGCTTTGAGAAGTATGTGAAAAACAAGTGCCCCCTAAATTTGTGAATGATTTTAATTTGCGTTTGAATGCAAATGCCCAATTGATTAGGATCATGGGTAACTCTTCCATGTCACATACATCTTGGTGGTGCACATAAATGATATGAATACGTAGTAATGCACATAACACCAAACAAATAAGTGAATGATCATCATGTGGATAGCTCAAAGGTATAACATAGTAGCATCAACAATCAAAGCGTATGATCAAAGATGAAGCTTAAGTCATCCAGAAGACCAAAAGTATTGTAAAATCAAACGATAGCAAATAAAAGGCGAATCTCTCTGTCTCTCTCTCTCTCTCTCAGCCCTAATTCATCTATATACTTCTCCCCCTTTGGAAACAAGTTACCAAAAAGTTCAAACGTCTAGAACTAAGCGTCGCTCTGGGCTCGATCTCCTCCGGTGGCAGTCGATAGAATGGACAGAAGAGTGTCAGGGAAGGCTTCTACGGATGTCCATGGAGCTGGAGGTGTAGACACTAGAGGTGGAGGAGCTGGAGCTGGAGATGAAGGCACTAATGCTTGAGCTGATGAAGTTGGTGTTGCTTCCATCAATGGCATAGCTGCAGACCTAGACTGGGTCCTGAACCGAGTAGTCGTAGGAAGAGGCGACTCTTCATCATCACTTCTGGAACAGGATATATGCACTGCATTTACCTCATGCTGGAGCTGCACAACAATGCTAGTCAACTCCCACTTTGACATCCAGTTCATGGAATTTAGTCTCCACGATCCTCTCAAGGCTCTTCTAGTTCAGCAAAATCTCTGAAATACTCTTCTCCATCCCTTGGATGGTGCTGACAAGAAAATACATTTGCTCCTCTGTAGTTTTGAGCTATGGAGATGGAGCATCTCTGGCTACCTCTGCCTCTGTTGGCTGACGCGTTGTAGCTAAGCTGGGATGGCTAGGGTCCATCACAACTTCATTGTCCTTGAACTCTGGCTGTAGTGGTAGGTGTGGACGATCAAGTTGATATGCATGCTTGCCAATCTTGGCACTGATGAGCATTTGAATGTATGGTGCATACCCACAAGATCTCTTCTAATGTGCAGCAGTGCTCGTGACAGTCTCAACTATCAAGTCCATCACTCTAATCCGGGTGTGGGTGTCTAAGTGGTGCAACATGTTAATATAATAACCTCTCACCATCTTATCATCTCCTGACTTAGGCATCAGGGTATATCTCATAATGGTGTTTCACATTGGTATTCCTGCTTGCAAAAAATAGACAGAGCCAAATTTGTATGTTTGTCGATATTGATGGGGCACTGGATTGTACATGTTTGCCATTGTGTTGTGATTCATCTTGGGTTCCGAGTACACATCCAAATCTCCCTATTGTGCCACAGGGTCACCAATGATAGTGGCCCACTCATCTATGGTACACTCATATCGGTGACCTTCCGTCATCCACACTATCCATCCATCTGGATAGAAATGAGCAGTTGAATAAAATTGCATAATCGTCTCATCATTCCAAGCTGTCATCTCTCTTCCAACAAAATCTTCAATATTAAGAATCCAGAAATACCGACAATCAGGAAGCAAACAAGCTGACCCTGTGAAAAGAATTAGAAGAGCTGGAGTGGATGAGCATCACAAAAAAATTCAAACGTTTTTTGCAAGTTTGAACTCTGGAAAATTTAACTCTAACTCTGAGCAAAAAGGTATATCGGTTCCATCGAGACAAAAATTTGGAGCCATCGAGACCGACATTCTCTTGAAGAGAAACTTGGCAACCTTTTTGGTTTCACCGAACAGGAAACTCAGTTTCACCGAGACTGTTCTTAGTAGCCCAAAACCAAAATCGGTAGGACCGATATTTATGACTCGATGACACCGAGATTCGGTTTTGCGGATAGATAACCCTAAATCTTCCTTCATTCTCTAGTCTATTCGATTTATCTTCTGGATAGAGAGGTTTCAATCATGGAATGAAGATAGGTGATGTCTACTACACAACTTGTTCTTTTAGACTCGTGTTGGGCCTCCAAGCGCAGAGTTTTGTAGGACAGTAGAAAATTTTCCTCAAGTAGATGACCTAAGGTTTATCAATCTGTGGGACGTGTAGGATGAAGACGGTGTCTCTCAAACAACCCTCCAACCAAATAATAAAGAGTCTCTTGTGTCCCCAACACACCAAATACAATGGTAAATTATGTAGGTGCGCTAGTTCGGCGAAGAGATGGTGATACAAGTGCAGTAATGATAGTAGATATTGAATTTTTTAATTTGAAATATAAAAACAGCAAGGTAGCAAGTGTAGAACAACAAGCAAAACATTGTTGCAATGCTTGAAAATGAGGCCTAGGGTCCGTACTTTCGCTAGTGTAATCTATCAACAATGCTAATATAATTGAATCGCATAACGATCCCTCAACGTGCGATAAAGAATCACTCAAAAGTTCCTATCTAGCGGAGAACATAATAAATAATTTGTTTGTAGGGTACGAGTCTACCTCAAAGTTATTCTTTCCGGTCAATCTTTCCAAGAGTTCATACTAAGATAACAAGTTATCCTTTCCGATCGATCTATCAAGAGATCACACTAAAATAACACCATAACAAATTCAGATTCATAATACTCAATCCAACACAAAGAACTTCAAGGAGCACACCAAGATTTCTATTGAAGAACATAGTAAGAAAATGTGCAATCAACCCCTATGCCTATATTACCCCATTGTTACCTCGGGAATCCGTGAGTTAATGCCACAACATATATCAAGTGAATCACTTATATACCCCAATGTCACTACGGGTATTCTCTTGCAAGACATATATTATGTGCTCTCAAGCTTGAATATTCAATCCAAAATAACGAGATCTTAAAGTGAAAGATTCAATTCATCACAACTATAACATGGGACGAACACCATATGATCCAACTATATTAACAAGGCGTGTGATATATCAAGATCATGACATCGCAAGAACACGAGAGAGAGAGATTAAATACATAGCTACCAGTACAAACCCAAAGCCCCGAGGATGGACTACTCCCTCCTCGTCATGGCCTTTGCCGGGATGATGAAGATGGCCACCGAAGATGATTTCCCCTCTCCGGCAGGGTACTGGAACGTCTCTAGATTGGTTTTTCGTGGATACAGAGGCCTTGCGGCGGTGGAACTTCTCATCTAGGGTTATTTCTCGAGGTTTCTAAATTTATAGGATTTTTAGGTGTTGCAATCATGCCAAGATGGGTCACGAGGTGCCCACTAGATACCAGGCCGTGCCAGGGGGCTGGCGCGCGCTGGTGTCTATTGGGCACCAGCCCCCTCTGGTGGTTCTTTGTTCCAGTATTTCTTTTTTCTTCCAAAAAAATCGTCATTTTTTTGTCCAATTCTGAAAACTTTTTTTTCTGTAGAAAAACAACATCACAGTAATTCTGCTGAAAACAGCGTTAGTCTGGGATAGTTCGAAATAAATCATATAAAGTGAAGCAAAACCATACAAAAGTATTGTAAACATGGGCAAACATGGCAAGAATACTTCATAAATTATCAATACATTGGAGACGTACCAGCATCCCCAAGCTTAATTCCTACTCGTCCTCGAGTAGGTAAATGATAAAAGAAATAATTTATGATGTGTGAATGATAGCATAGTGCATAAGTTTGATCAATGATAATTCCAATCACTTCTCCTAGCATCATAACAATAACTCTTTCTTATAGAACTTTTGATATGGAATTCTACCTATCATATTCATCATATTCTTTTCTTTATAGAATGGACATATGGACATGTAAATGATTCAAAGCAATATTCTTTAATTTGACATGAAAACTTTAGTACTCAAGCATATCAACAAGCAATCAAGTCTTTAAAAATATCAACGCTAAAGAACGCTATCCCTAGCCCATCATGCTCCATCATTGATGCATTCATGCAACACACCCAAATATTAACTACATACAATGCTCAAGTATGATAGTAGTGTTCCTTATTTGGTGCTTTATAAGACAATATGGATACTCAAATTCAAAATAGAAATTGCATAAAGTAAATAGATAGGCCCTTCGCAGAAGGAACCAGGGATTTGTAGAGGTGCCAGAGCTCAAAGTGAAAAATTTAGAGACAAAAACATTTTGGGTGGTATGCTTTTCCTATCAATGTAAACGACTAATAGTTTCCAATATCTCCCATGCTAAACAAATTATAGGAGGTTCCCAAACAGAAAATAAAGTTTATTCCTTTTTCCACCATTCTTTCACATTCCACGACTAGCCGCATCCACGGGTACCGTCCGTACCAACACTTTCCGAGCAATTTATTATTTGAAAACATAAAATAAATTTCTTTGAATTTTGGTACTGGGCATCCCTATTACCGCCATACTCTCATGCAATGACAAGTGAATAAACACTCATCTTGAGAATAACCTATTTAACATGGAAGATACTGGCCACCCCTTGCCACTTCATGAGCGGTACGGGCACACAAAACAGAAGTTTATTCTAAATATTAGAGTTGGCACATACAAATTTACTAAGAATGGCATTAAAATATCACATATAGGTAGGTATGGTGGACTCATTTGGTACAACTTTGGGTTTAGGATTTGTATGCAGAAGCATCATTCCTGCTTAGTACAAGTGAAGGCTAGCAGATAGATTGAGAAGCGCTCAACCAAGGAACGAAAACCATCACAAGCAAACATTAAACATAACTAACACCAAATAATGCAACACAAGTAGGATGTAATTTTATGGCATAATTATTGACTTCATGTGCATGCATAGGGAATTACAAACCTTAACACCAATATTCTTACTAAAGCATAATTACTCATCAACATAACCCACATATCACTATTTTCATATCGCAAAACTATTGCAAGGAATCAAACTTATCATATCCAATGATCTTCACGAAAGTTTTTATTATATACTTCATGTATATCTATCACTTTGGGACCAATTTTATTTAAATCAAATTTCCTTTGCTAATAACAAACTCTCAACAAATATAAGTGAAGAACGAGAGCACAAGTTTTTGTAAAATTTTCAACTCTCAAAATTACATAAATGAAGCAAGAGAGGATTTATTCAAAGTTTCTACTAACTCTAAAAATAATCCAAGTTAAGAATGAGACCATATTTCTTAAAAATAACAGCACCACCGTGCTCAAAAAGATACAAGTGAAGTACTAGAGCAATTCAATCAAAGTACTCTCAAAAGATATAAGTGGAGATCGATAAGTAGTCAAAGAATTAAGTAGATATGTGAGGACTCTCTCTCAATAAATATTTTAAGATATTATATTTTATTTGAAAGAGCAAATAAAACAAAATACACTCCAATAATATCACATATCATGTGGACAAACAAAATATTAAGGCTCAACATAGGCTAACCGATAGTTGTTTAATGAAGAGAGGTGGGATGCGTAGTATCCACAAGCTTAGATGCTTGAGACTTCTTGAAATATTTACTTGGGGTGCCTTGGGAATCCCCAATCTTGAGCTTTTGTGTCTCCTTAATTCCTCTCATATCATGGTTTCACCTAAGTCCCAAAAACTTCATCCACATAAAACTTGGAAAGAACTCTGAGATAGGTTAGTGCACATAAGCATAAATCAACTATTTATATACTGACAATACAAGTAGCATAATAATTTTCAAGCATTAGGTACTGTATACTATCATTTCCGCAATATATATCTACCAATATAAGCTATGGAAACTATAGGATAAGTAGATAACAAAATCATGGTAGCAATCTATCCAAACAAAATAGTGTGTAGAAATTTATTTAAAAAGTGTACTTATGTATCTCAAAAAATTCAGAAATAGGACATGATAAATAATTTGTATGAAGTACAGTGTAAACATTTCAAAAACTTTCCGCATTCCAGTAAAATATGATAATTCAAATACTACTACAAAAGTTTCTCTTTTTATACAACACACATCACACTTGCAATTCAAGCATTCTAAAGGCAATTCTTGGAACTTTTTCTTGAAAAGAAAGATTATAAATAACATCTAACAGAGAATAAAAAAATAAAATGAAGCTGCAAGCAAAACACATTTTATGTGACGAATAAAAATATAGCTCCATGTAAAATATATCGATAATGTTGGAGATGAAAGAGGGGATGCCTACGGGGGCATCCCCAAGCTTAGACGCATGAGTCTTCCTTGAATATTACCTTGGGGGTTCCTTAGGCATCCCGAATCTTAGGTTCTTGCTGCTCCTTATTCTTATCATATTGACATCTCACCCAAAACATGAAAACTTCAATCACACAAAACTTAAAGGAACTTCGTGAGATGGGTTAGTATGACAAATAAAGATCATTCACTTAGGTACTGCCAAGACAATATTCATAATTGTTCTCACATAATACCTACTTTAGTATATCACTCCCATAATTTCTATCACTCAATATAATCTATGGAAACACTAAAACAAGAAAACTATGCATGAAAAACAGAATATGTCAAAAACGGAACAATCCGTGAAGATCGGCATTAAAACCATACTTCCCTGAATCTAAACATTCTAAAAAATTAGAAACCATAGAGAATATGCATAGAAATTTTGTGCAAAAATTTCAGAATCATTTCATGCTCTAGTAAAATCACGTAATTCATTTACTGGACGTAAAACTTTCTGTTTTTGCACAGAATCAAACAAGCAAGTATCCAAACTATCCCAAAGGCTTTACCTCACACTTTATTGAAATAAAAGCTATAAGACATGATTAACACAGTAGATTAATCATGCGAGCACTAAAAAACATAAATAATAAATATTGGGTTGTCTCCCAATAAGCACTTTTCTTTAATGCCTTTTAGTTAGGCATGATGATTTCAATGATGCTCGTATAGGAATAATAGGTGAAACATGCAAGAGAGCATCATGAATCACATGGAAAGCACATTTAGGTCTAACCCACTTCCTATTCATATGTATTTTGCAAGAAAACAATTTATTTTAGCAAGAAACATCTTGCATAAGAAGGCAAAACAAGCATGCCTTCAAAACTTTGAACACATAGGGAGGAAACTTGATATTATTGCAATTCCTACAAGCATATGTTCCTCCCTCATAATAATTTTGAATAGCATAATGAAGGAATTCAACAATATAACTATCACATGCAACATCCTTTTTCATGATGCACATGCATATAATTTTTAATACTCTCCACATAAGCAAATTACTTCTCATTCATAATAGTGGGAGCAAACTCAACAAAATAGCTATGATGAGACACTTGATTGATATAATCCAAATGAAAATTAAAATCATGATGACATGTTTCATGTTTATAATTATTCTTTACAGCGTATATGTCATCACAATAATCATCATAGATAGCAACTTTGTTGTCATAGTCAATTGAAACATCTTCCAAAATGGTGGACTCATCTCTAAATAAAGTCATGACCTCTCCATATACACTTTTATTATTATGAAAAGATTCAACACCCTCCAAAATAGTGGGATCATTAGTACCTAGAGTTGACACTCTTCCAAACCCACTTTCATCTATATAATCATCATAAATAGGACGCATGCTTTCATCATAATAAATTTGCTCATCAAAACTTGGGGGACAAAAATATCATTTTCATCAAACATAACATCCCCAAGCTTGTGGCTTTGCATATCATTAGCATCATGGGTATTCAGAAAATTCATACTAACAATATTTCTATCATTCGCATCATTCAAGGATTTCACATTAAGCATTTTCATACATTCTTCCTCTATCAATTGAGCACAAGTTTGCTTTCCATCATTTTCAAGAAAGACATGATAGAGATGAACAATATGAGACCACCTCAATTCCATTTTTTGTAATTTTATTTTTATAAACCAAACTAGAGAAAAACAAGAAACTAAAAGATTTAATTGAAATATCTAAAGATATACCTTCAAGCATTCAACCCCGGCAACGGCGCTAGAAAAGACCTTGATGTCCACTACACAACTTGTTCTTGTAGACTCGTGGTGGGCCTCCAAGCATAGAGTTTTGTAGGACAGTAGCAAATTTCCCTCAAGTGGATGACCTAAGGTTTATCAATCCGTGGGAGGTGTAGGATGAAGATGGTCTCTCTCAGTCAACCCTGCAACCAAATAATAAAAAGTCTCTTGTGTCCCCAACACACCAAATCACTACGGTCTCTCTTGTGTCCCCAATACCCAATGTCACTACGGGTATTCGCTTGCAAGACATATATTATGTGCTCTCAAACATGAATATTCAATCCAATATAATGAGATCTTAAAGTGAAAGATTCAATTCATCACAAGAATAGAATGGGACAAACACCATATGATCCAACTATATTAACAAGGCTCGTGATATATCAAGATCATGACATCTCAAGAACACGAGAGAGAGAGAGACATTAAACACATAGCTACTGGTACAAACCCTCAGCCCCGAGGGTGGAATACTCCCTCCTCATCATGGCCTCCGCCGGGACGATGAAGATGGCCACCGGAGATGATTTTCCCTCTCTAGTAGCGTACTGGAACGTCTCCAGATTGGTTTTTCATGGATATAGAGGCCTTGCTGTGGCCAAACTTCTCATCTAGGGTTATTTCTGGAGTTTTCTATATTTATAGGACTTTTGGGCGTTGGAATCACGCCAAGATGGGCCATGAGGTTCCCACTAGATACCAGGCCATGCTAGGGGGGCTGGCATGCCCTGATGTCTAGTGGGCACCACGGGCCCCCCTCTAGTGTTTTTTGCTCTAGTGTTTCTCTTTTCTTCCAAAAAATCGTCAAAAAGTTTTGTCCAATTCCGAAAACTTTTATTTCTGCACAAAAAACAACACCACGGTAGTTCTGCTGAAAACAATGTCTGTCTGGGTTAGTTCTAAATAAATCATATAGAGTGGAGCAAAACCATACAAAAGTATTGTGAACATAGGAAAACATGGCATGGATACTTCATAAATTATTGATACATTGGAAACGTATCAATAGACAGACCTATTTGCGCAAGATTTGGAATTTGGAGCGCAAAGAGGGGTCGGAACCTTACCTAAATGCGATGAAGGTTCCGCTATGGTGATGACATCGGTGTTGATTCCCGTTGACGGAGAGGACTCCAGTGGCGAGGGCATATGTGAGAAACACGATGATGTCCTCAGGTCTAGGGCACAACAGCGAGAAGGTGCGGGAGGCGAGGTTTGAAGAAGTGATTTGAAACGTCGGGTCCACATAATATATACCCCATGGCTGTTGGTGACACCGAGTTGGATTCTTCGGTGCCACCGAGTTCCATAACTGTCAGTTGACAGCGATACTCGGTGAGGCCGAAAAGATCCTATCGGTCGTACCGAGAATGAAAAACTAGATCAACCGTAGGCTTCGGTGGGACCGAGTTTTTGAGGTTGGTCACACCGAGATGCTTTTTGGAGGTTTTGGACGTGAGCCCTTGTCGAGACGGATTTCGGAGTGCTCCCAGAGTGTCCCTAAAGTTCTTGCTCAAAATTTTGTGATGTGGCATGAATAGAATTTGAGATGACAAAGCATAGATAGCTAGATACTTAGGAATTCTTGTATATCCAATTGGCAAAATATGCATACCAACATGCTCACACAACAAGATGTCAAATAAAGCATGGTGAATATGCACAAAGACTCTAGTATCTACCAAGCTCTTTGGCGATGACGAAGTCATCTATATATGAGTATATTGACTTAGGAGCCAAGCAACAATACTTGATCATAAGTCATACTCATATTTAAGCACAAGTGGGGTTTCCACTTTTTACATAAAGCTTTCAGTGTATTCACATCTTAAGAGATGCTTATACTCAGGTCTTAGAGTAAATCTCCCCCTTTATTTGACATCCCCCCTAAGAGGGATAAACCAACCTTGGGTTTTGTCGTAGAAGACTTCATGTAGGTGTAGTAGTGGTGGATGCTCATTGTTGATGAAGACCATCTTGAGTTGGGAGAGATCCTAATTGTTTCTTACTATTCTCACCTACATGGGTTAGTCCCAAAGCATAAGGAACATATGCAAGGCTATGTATGGACATGGAATGAAATGCTTGTGATATGATGTCCGAAGATACATTAATTACCTAGTCACTTGATTACCTTTGAGGGAATGTGTGACTCCTTGAACTAATGCATAAAGTTGGAGTTGATTGCATTTAGTTCTTGACAATATGAATAAGAGTGAATTTCATTGGCAGAGTCACCCCTCAAGAACTTCTCTAGTTCTTCATCTTAGGGACCCACATCAACTTGATGGGGATCCTTTGAGTTGTGGTAACACTAGATGAAGTAGAGATAGTAGTGTCCTTGGGAATCCACTTGACCTTGGCTTGGGTTTCTTCCTCAAACGAGTCAATCTCCTCTTGGGTGGAAGACAAGTTGCATCCTGTTGACACCAGAAGACAAGTTGCATCCTGTTGACACCCTCCAGAAGCGTGTCAAGACCTCAAGCCACGGCCAGCTCATGGGTGGCAGAAGCCTGCCGGGAACGCACCCCCACTCGCCACCTAGGGTCACATTTATGTCACTCTGTCTTAAGTGCCAGAGTTAGGTATGATAGCACTGTTAGCTATATGATCATGTCAGTTGCCACTGTGGACACCCCTTGAGCTATAAAAGGATTCCCAAGGCAACCTAGCAATGGATTCAGATCTTTGGGCATTTGAGCACCTAGAGATTCAACACTTGGTACATTAGGTCCCCGTGGGATTAGAGCCAAGTGTAAGCATTAATTCACACGTGCTAGCTCTCCCTGGCAACCCTTACCGGGGCATAGCTCCGTGCAAACTTCATCTCCCCAATCAATCCAGCAAAGCAGGAGTAGAGTTTTAAGGTTCACAGCGGCCCGAACCTCGGTAAAACCCCCCAAGTCTCATCACCGTGTTGTCTCGGTACACTTTGCTCTTTGTGTGATATGACCTCCCCGCCGAACCACAAGGGGCCTGACGGTCCCATAGGTGACCGTGTGCACATGTACACCGACAATCAGGTTCACCGGCATCAACATGTGGAAGGCCTTTCTATAATCGGTCAAGCATTGACAGGTCATCCACAACAGTAACCTCTTCTAGTTCCGGCTCTGCTGGTTCTGGCTCAGGGGTGAAGTCGGATTCAGTGTCGCTGTCTACTTCCATGTTCTAGGGTGAAGTAGAGCGGTTCTTGAAATGTTTCTTGGAAAGACGTGTTTCTTGGAAGAATTCTCCATCATATGTGTCTCAGTTAATGTGAGGTTCATAATCTCTTCATTGGGGGGAGGTGGTCTAGGATGTGGCGACACTTCAAAATAACATCCCAACCATTCAAATTCTCATTAGTTTGACAGGCCCACGGTAGATAGAAAAGTTGGGTCGCCTGTTGAGCCATAATATAGACATCGGGAACATCTAAATGGGTGCTTTGATTGATTTCGACTAGCCCTATATGTTCATGAGTCCTTCTAGTCTCCTTCGGCTAGAACCAATAATATTTGAAGACTACGACATTCGGTGGGTTTTCACCATAGAATTAAAGTTCATAAATTGCTTCAACTCTTCCATAATACTCGATACCTCCTTCGCCGATAGAAGAGACACCACAATTTCTAGATTTCCAGTCGGGCATAGATAGCTCTTTGCCAAAGGTACGAAAGCGATACCCGTTGATGTTGTATTTCTCAAATGAACAGACCTTATAGTCAAAACCGTTAGCGGTTTGTCTCTATTCGGCGTCCATAGACTCTAAATTAGCCTACAAATTTAATACGAAACGATTGTTGCATTAGCCGCAAATTACACCAAGAAATGAAATGGTCCATTATTGATAATTACCGTTTGTTTGAACCAAGAGATGCAACCGGGATAGCCGCTTCCATGCTTTGCCAGAAGCTCATAGTCTTCGAAGGAATCATTTTGGATCACCGCTCCATCCAAGAATTTGGCAACATATCGACTGTATAAAATATCCGGGAATAAGAGTAGTTCAAAGGAATTAGAAGTTGCAGAAAAATGTATTGATATCTTACTCGATGTACGGCCGCATGATGACCCACAAGTGTAGGGGGTCTATCGTAACCTTTTGATAAGTAAGAGTGTCGAACCCAACGAGGAGCAGGAGGTATTGACAAGTGATCTTGAGCAAGGAATAACTGCAAGTACTGAAAGGTAACTTTTTATGGGTTTTCTAGTATAAGCAACAAGGAAATAAATGCAAGTAAAGTAAATGGTGTCGAGGTGCAGCAAGTGGCCCAATCCTTTTAAACACAAAGGATAAGCTGAGGGACTAAACTTATAAAGACTAAGGCGTTCCTGAGGACACACGGGAGAGATAGTCAAGTGCTTTTGCCATACTCTGTCTAGTACTATGTTTTGTATTGATAAGTGTTATGTGGGTGGATCTTAACTAGTGCACCGTCTAGGCTAAGACAGGTACACTCTTATGATTAATCCCTCTTGCAAGCATCCGCAAATACAAGAGAGTAATTAAGGCTAAGCTTAACCATAGCAATAAGCTTTAGGATCCAATACTCCCTCATGCAAAAGTATGCGAACTGGGGTTCAGGTTTCTGTCACTCCAACAACCCACCATAAGCATTCTTTATACACGATTCATTCCCCTAGGTCCTTAAAAAGGCAAAGTGTTATATAGTCAACGTTCACATAACACCACTAGAAGAATAGCACCATAACTTAAATATCAATCAACACATATTACTTCAACATCATATGACTACTAGCATCTAGACTTTTCCCATGTCCTCAAGAACTAATGGAACTACTCACAAGACATAAAAGAGATCATGACCAGAGATGGTGAAAATATGATTAACAATCTGGTCATAATAATAATCCTCCAACAAAACTCAATAGCATTCACCACAAAAGAGTAATCAACACCGGTAGAGTAGAGGGGATGAATAGTGCAAGGTACAACTCCGATTGCAATGGTGAAGTAGATGGGATGAAGTTGGAGATGGTGCTAGTGTTGGTGATGATGGTGATGATGATCTCGATGATGCCCGTGACGATGGTGATGACGATGAGGACGATCTCCCCTCCCGGGAGGAGTTCTCCCCGGCGGAATCTGCCTGCCGGAAAGGTCTTTTCTTCTATGTAGGTTTCCGCCGTGGAGCGGCGGTGGAATCGTAAAAACTCTTCTATCCCCGAAACTTTTAGGTCAAGAGGAACATATAGGCCAAAGAGAGCACCGGAGTCGGGGCCCATCACCCAGGCGGCCTCCTCGCGCGGCCTAGGGGGGCCTGCGCCAACAGGTCGCCTGGGTGACCTGTGGCCCCCCTCCAGCTCTTCTGTGGCCTGTCTTCGGGATCCGTTCAGAAACTTCTTCCCTCCGATTTTCAGCGCAGTTGGAGATGTTCTGATATTGCAACTCTTCGTGCTATTTTCTCTGGTGAATCCTGCGTATCCTGTTTCTGCATCGGAAAGTTGTAAACTGTGTAAAATAAGCCAAAACACTATAAGTACACCATCATAAAGTGAAATATATCAATGAATAGAGACAAATTATGATACAAAATAGTGATGCATTTTGGACGTATCACCGCACTTCTATTAGGTTGTTGAAGATATACAATGAAATGGTCCGCCATTCTTTGACATCCAATGTTATTGGTTTCAAAGCACTGACTTTCGAGATCTTCCCTTTGAATAGGATGAGGTTGGATCCACCTTTTTAGGGTCTCCATCATTGTACCGAGGCTACGGATTATGCAAATGACGATTTCTGGCTTCGTAGTGTGCTATCATGAATTTTGCCACATCCTAAGTAATGAAGGCCTCGGCCAACGATGCTTCAATTCTACGTTTATTTTTACATTTTTCTCGAAGCGTGTTCTACATCCTCTCAGTTGCAAAGTGATATGTCCATTTTGCATCATGCTTTCCTGTTGATATTTATTGCTTTTTGGGCTGTTATTCACTTCACGGTACAATACTTATGGCTTTTCTTTCTTATTTTGCAAGGTTTACATGAAGAGGGAGAATGCCGGCAGCTGGAATTCTGGCCTGAAATTGGAGCAAGTTTGAGATACCTATTCCGCGCAACTCCAAAAGCCGTAAAAATCAACGAGGATTTTTTTCGGGATTTATAAAAAATACTGGGCCGAAGAAGTGCGAGAGGGGCGCCAGCAGGTGGCCACAAGCCTGCTAGGCGCAGCCACCCCCTGGCCGCGCCTAGGGGGCTTGTGGGCACCCAGCTGGAACTCTGACCCCCCTCTTCTGCTATATGAAGGGTTTCGTCCGGAAAAAAATCAGGAGGAGGCTTTTTCGAGGATTCGCCGCCGCCACGAGGCGGAACTTGAGCATAACCAATCTAGAGCTCCAGCAGGACGATCCTGCCGGGGAAACTTCCCTCCCGGAGGGGGAAATCGTCGCCATCGTCATCACCAACACTCCTCTAATCGGAGGGGACTCATCACCATCAACATCTTCATCAGCACCATCTCATCTCCAAACCCTAGTTCATCTCTTGTAACCAATCTCCGTCTCGCGACTCCGATTGGTACTTGTAAGGTTGCTAGTAGTGTTAATTACTCTTTGTAGTTGATGCTAGTTGGATTACTTGGTGGAAGAGTTTATGTTCAGATCTTTGATGCTACTCATTACCTCTCTGTTCATGAATATGATTATGCTTTGTGAGTAGTTACTTTTGTTCCTGAGGACATGGGATAAGTCATGCTAATAGTAGTCATGTGAATTTGGTATTCGTTCGATATTTTGATGTGTTGTATGTTGTTTTTCCTCTAGTGGTGTTATGTGAACGTCGACTACATAACACTTCGCCATTATTTGGGCCTAGAGGGAGGCATTGGGAAGTAGTAAGTAGATGATGGGTTGCTAGAGTGACACAAGCTTAAACCCTAGTTTAATGCTATGGTTAGACTTTGTCTTAATTCTTCTTTCGTAGTTGCGGATGATTGCGAGAGGGGTTAATCATAAGTGGGATGCTTGTCCAAGTAAGGGCAATACCCAAGCGCCGGTCCACCCACATATCAAACTATCAAAGTAACGAACGCGAATCATATGAACATGATGAAAACTACCATGACAGAAATTCCCGTGTGTCCTCGGGAGCGTTTTTCCTCCTATAAGACTTTATCCAGGCTTGTCCCTTGCTACAAAAGGGATTGGGCCACTTTTTTGCACCGTTGCTACTTTTGTTACTTGTTGCTTGCTACGAATCATCTCACCACACAACTACTTGTTACCGATAATTTCAGTGCGTGAGATATTACCTTGCTAAAAACCACGTGTCAGATCCTTCTGCTCCTCGTTGGGTTTGACACTCTTACTTATCGAAAGGACTACAATTGATCATTATACTTGTGGGTCATCAAGACTATTTTCTGGCGCCGTTGCCGGGGAGTGAAGCACCTTTGGTAAGTGGAACTCGGTAAGGAAACATTCATATAGTGTGCTGAAATTTATTGTCACTTGTCACTATGGAAACTAATCCCGTGAGGGGCTTGTTCGGGGTATCTTCACCTCGAACGGAAGCACAAAGAGTTTCTCCTCAACCTTCTGCACCTACTGAAAATATTTGCTTTGAATTTCTTTCGGGTATGCTTGAGAAACTGCTCGCTAATCCTTTTACAGGAGATGGAACATCACATCCAGACTTGCATCTAATCTATGTAAGTTTGTGGTTTATTTGAGCTTGCAGGTTTGCCCGAGGATGAGGTCAAGAAGAAGGTCTTTCCTTTATCTTTGAAGGATAAGGCGTTGACATGGTATAGGCTATGTGATGATACTGGATAATGGGACTATAATCGGTTGAAATTGGAATTTCATCAAAAGTTTTATTCTATGCATTTAGTACATCGTGATCGGAATTATATTTATAATTTTTCGCCTTGTGACAGAGAAAGCATCGCTCAAGCTTGGGGGAGGCTTAAATCAATGTTATATTCATGCCCCAACCATGATCTCTCGAGATAAATTATCATGCAGAACTTCTATGCTCGGCTTTCTCATGATGATCGCACCATGCTTGACACTTCTTGTACCGGTTCTTTTATGAAGAGAGATATTGACTTCAGATGGAATTTATTGGAGAGAATTAAACGCAACTCTGAAGATTGGGAGCTTGAAGAAGGTAAGGAGTCAGGTATGAATTTCAAGTTTGATTGCGTTCAATCCTTTGTTGAAACAAATACTTTTTGTGACTTTAGCGCTATGGACTTGACTCTGAGATAGTAGCTTCACTGTGTGAATCATTTGCTGCTCATATTGATCTCTCCAAAGAGAAGTGGTTTAAATATCATCCTCCCTTAGAAGTCAATGTAGTTAAACCGAATCAGTTGAAGAGAAAGTCATTGCCTAGACTGATCCTATTGTTCCTAGTGCTTACATTGATCCTTTCCCTGTTAGGATAAAGGATCATTCTAAAGCTTCAACTGTGATACGTATAGGCTACATTAGAACACCTACAACCCCTGAGCAAATTAGAGTTGAACCTAGCATTGCTATTATCAAAGATCTTTTGTCCGACGATGTTGAGGGACATGATATTCACTTATGTGAAGATGCTGCTAGAATTGCTAAACCTCACGCTAGAGACAAACATAGGCCTGTTGTTGGCACGGCTGTTGTTTCTGTTAAGATAGGAGATCATTGTTATGATGGTTTATGTGACGTGGGTGCTACTGTTAGTGCAATACCTCAATCCTTATACGATGAAATTAAAGACGAGATTGCACGTGTTGAGATAGAGCCTATTGATGTCACTATTCAGCTTGCCAATAGAGATACTATCTGCCCCGTTGGGAATTGTTAGGGATGTTGAAGTCTTGTGTGGTAAAACAAAGTATCCTGCTGATTTCCTCGTTCTTGCTACCACACAAGATAGCTTTTGCCCCATCATATTTGGCAGACCCTTCCACAATACCGTCAATGCTCATATTGACTGTGAGAAGCAAACTGTCACTGTTGGCTTTGAAGGTGTGTCACATGAGTTCAATTTCTGCAAGTTTGGTAGACAACCTCATGAAAAGGAGTTGCCTAGTAAGGATGAAACTATTGCCTTAGCTTCTATTGCCGTGCCTCCTACTGATCCCTTAGAGCAATACTTTCTTGAGCATGAAAATGATATGCATATGGATGAAAGGGATGAAATAGATAGAGTTGTCTTAGAACAATATCCTATCCTTAAGAATAATCTGCCTGTTGAAATGCTTGGGGATCCACCCCCACCAAAGGGTGATCCTGTGTTCGAGCTTAAACAGTTGCCTGATACTCTTAAGTATGCTTATCTTGATGAAAAAGAGATATATCCTGTTACTATTAGTGCTAGCCTCTCAGAGCATGAAGAAAAGAAGTTACTAAAAACTCTAGGGAAGCACCATGCTGCTATTGGATATACCCTTGATGATCTTAAGGGCATTAGTCCCACTCTATGCCAGCAAAGATTAAAATTGATCCTGATTCCAAACCAGTTGTTGATCATCGAAGGATATTAAATCCTAAGATGAAAGAGGTAGTAAGGAAAGAAATACTAAAGCTCCTGGAAGCAGGTATTATCTATCCTATTGCTCATAGCGATTGGGTGAGTCCGGTGCATTACGTCCCTAAGAAGGGAGACATTACGTTATCCCTAATGATAGGGATGAATTGATCCCACAGAGGATTATTACTGGCTATAGGATGGTGATCGATTTTAGGAAATTGAATAAAGCCACTAGGAAAGATCATTACCCTTTACCTTTTATCGACCAAATGCTAGAAAGACTGTTTAAACACACACACTTCTGCTTTCTGGACGGTTATTCTGGTTTCTCTTAGATACCAGTTGCACAAGCTGATCAGGAGAAAACCACTTTCACCTGCCCTTTCGGTACCTTTGCTTATAGACGTATGCCTTTTGGTTTATGTAATGCACCTGCCACCTTTCAAAGATGTATGATGGCTATATTCTCTGACTTTTGTGAAAACATTGTTGAGGTTTTCATGGATGACTTCTCCGTTTACGGGTCTTCTTTTGATGATTGCCTCAGCAACCTTGATCGAGTCTTGCAGAGATGTAAAGATACCAATCTTGTCTTGAATTGGTAGAAGTGCCACTTTATGGTTAATGAAGGCATCGTCTTAGGACATAAAATTTCTGAAAGAGGTATTGGAGTCGATAAGGCTAAGGTTGATGCAATCGAGAAAATGCCATACCCGAGAGATATCAAAGGTATAAGAAGTTTCGTTGGTCATGCTGGTTTCTATAGATGGTTCATTAAAGACTTCTCTAAGATTTCTAGGCCTCTTACCAATCTCTTGCAAAAGGATATTCCTTTTGTTTTTGACGATGATTCTGAGGAAGCCTTCGAAATACTTAAGAAGGCCTTGATAACTGCGCCTATTGTTCAACCACCTGATTGGAACTTACCTTTTGAAATCATGTGTGATGCTAGTGATTATGCTGTTGGTGCTGTCCTAGGGCAAAGAGTTGATAAGAAGTTGAATGTTATTCACTATGCTAGTAAAACTCTAGACAGTGCCCAAAGAAACTATGCTACTACGGAGAAGGAATTTTTAGCAGTCGTGTTTCCATGTGAAAAGTTTAGGTCTTACATAGTTGATTCCAAAGTCACTATTCACACTGATCATGCTGCTATTAAGTACCTCATGGAGAAGAAAGACGCTAAACCTAGAATTATCAGATGGGTTCTCTTGCTACAAGAATTTGATTTGCACGTTGTCGACAGGAAGGGTGCTGATAACCCCGTAGCAGATAACTTGTCTAGGTTGGAGAATGTTCTTGATGACCCACAACCTATTGATGATAGCTTTCCCGATGAGCAATTGAACGTCATCAATGCTTCACGTAGTGCACCGTGGTATGCTGATTATGCAAACTATATCGTTGCCAAATATATACCACCTAGTTTCACATACCAGCAAAAGAAGAAATTCTTCTTTGACTTGAGACACTACTTTTAGAATGATCCTCACCTTTATAAGGAAGGAGTAGATGGTGTTATTAGACGTTGTGTACCTGAACATGAACAGGGACAGATCCTACAGAAGTGTCACTCCGAGGCCTACGGAGGACACCATGCGGGAGATAGAACTACACACAAGGTATTGCAATCAGGTTTCTATTGGCCCACTCTCTTCAAGGATGCCCCTAAGTTTGTCTTGTCTTGTGACGAATGTCATAGAATAGGTAATATCGGTAAACGTCAGGAAATGCCTATGAACTATTCACTTGTCATTGAACCATTTGATGTTTGGGGCTTTGATTATATGGGACCTTTTCCAAAATCCAACGGGTATACTTATATCCTAGTTGTTGTTGATTACATCATTAAGTGGGTAGAAGCTATCCCCACTATTAGTGCTGATCACAACACCTCTATCAGGATGCTTAAAGAAGTTATTTTCCCTAGATTTGGAGTCCCTAGATATCTAATGACCGACGGTGGTTCACATTTCATTCATGGTGCTTTCCGTAAAACGCTTTCTAAGTACGAGGTCAACCATAGAATTGCGTCTCCCTATCACCCTCAGTCCAATGGTCAAGTAGAGCTAAGCAACAGAGAGATTAAACTGATTCTGCAAAAGA
Source organism: Hordeum vulgare subsp. vulgare (assembly GCF_904849725.1). NCBI lineage: Eukaryota > Viridiplantae > Streptophyta > Magnoliopsida > Poales > Poaceae > Hordeum > Hordeum vulgare. The sequence goes on along the minus strand of NC_058519.1, from coordinate 201,558,408 downwards.
CTGTCAACAGGTCTAGAAAGAATTGGTCTAAGAAGCTCGATGATGCACTGTGAGCTTATAGAACTGCCTATAAGAATCCCATGGGCATGTCTCCGTACAAAATGGTATACGGTAAAGCATGTCATTTACCTCTTGAGCTAGAGCATAAAGCTTATTGGGCAATCAAAGAGCTCAACTTTGATTCCAAACTTGCTGGTGAGAAGAGGTTATTTGACATTAGCTCGCTTGATGAATGGAGAACTCAGGCATATGAGAATGCCAAGTTGTTCAAAGAGAAGGTTAAGAGGTGGCATGATAAGAGGATACAAAAGCGTGAGTTCAATGTAGGTGATTATGTCTTGCTATATAATTATCGTTTAAGATTTTTTGTAGGCAAGCTTCTCTCTAAATGGGAAGGTCCCTATATTGTTGAGGAAGTATATCGTTCCGGTGCTATCAAGAGCAACAACACGGAAGGTAATTGTCCGAGAGTTGTAAATGGGTAGAGAATCAAGCATTATATCTCAGGTTCTCCCATAAATGTTGAAAGCAATATCATCAATACCATAACTCCGGAAGAATACCTAAGGGATATTTATCAGCCTGTTTCAGACTCCGAAAACGAAGAGGTATGTGATTCGGTAAGAAAACAGACTCCAAAACTTTTCCAGTAGGAATTTTTCTCTGTTTTGGAATATTTGAAAAAATAGAAAAATTGGAAGTAGTCCGGAAAGCGCGCGAGGAGGCGACAAGCCTGCCAGGCGCGAGCCCACCCCCTGGCCGCGCTTGGGGGCTTGTGGCCACCTCGTGTGCTTCCCGGACTCCGTTTTCTTGCGAGTACTCCTTATGGTCTGAAAAAAATCATTATATATTCTCCCGTGAGGTCTGACCCTTGTATCACGTAGATTCTCTCTGTTTTCGTTTCGAGCCTGTTTCTGTTGCAGATCTAGATCGCTATGACGTCCGCAAAAGCTCCGAAGGACAAGATCTTCGAGAAGGTCATCAATCCCCACCTCACGGGAGTGCTACAACACCCTCAATCTATCGAGATGCGTGAGGGGATGTTGCACATCCGTGATGTTGAGGGGCCCAAGAAGACCGGAAGCGTGGAGATGAGGCTCGAAGCAATGGAGCAACAAGTCTTCAAGTGCCAAGGGATGATGGAGCGTGGACTCAACGCCAACCACATGATGATCATGGAGTTCACCAACAAGCACATGATTGATGCCAATGACATTGGGAAGCACCTCTCCAGGCTCTATGACAGGATTGATCACCTCTAGGCCCAGATCTATGACCTGCAGAACCATAACTGTGAGTATTAGTATAGATTTAAATCAATATGGTTGGCTGCAGATTTGAGGATTCCGGAGACTCGTTCATCTTTCCATGATGGAGCACCTATGCCTTGGAAGACGGAGGATCAAACCCATGTTGCAATAACTTCACCACCATCACCTCCAAAGGAAGACAACTAGCATGGGTATGGGCAATCCCCTTGGCTTGTGCCATGCTTGGGGGAGTTGCCCCGGTATCATATCACCATCACATCTTTTGCCTTTACCTTTGTTTTAGTTTGTTCCTTTTTAGTTTTCTCTTTCTCTAGTAGACTAAGTCTTAGTGCTTTAGTCTTGATTTTTGCTTTGTGTCACCCCCGATGTATTCGAGCTCGTGAGCCTTATAATAAAGAGTGTCTTAGTTGAAGGGCTTTGCCTCTTGCCATGATCAAAAGACTGAGAAAAGAACAAAAGCATGAAAGATCATGTAATGATCTTATGGGAAGTGATGGATTCACATATAAAGAGAATGATGATTGAAACTTTTTGAGGGTAGAAAAACGTAGACCTTGGTCATTGTTGCAATTAATAGGAAGTGATAAAGAAGGAGATGTTCACATATAAATATATCATCTTTGACACCATCTATGATTGCGAACACTCACTAAACTATTACATGCCTAGAAGTAGATGTTGGACAAGGAAGACAGCATAATGAATTTTGTTTGCTTGGTTCCAAACACTGTTATATGATTAGAGATCCCTTAACATGTGACGATTGCTTCCACCTCATATTAGCCAAAACTCCCGCACCAAGTAGAGATACTACTTGTGCATCCATAAACCTTCAACCCAGTTTTGCCATGAGAGTCCACCATACCTACCTATGGATTGAATAAGATCCATCAAGTAAGTTGTCATCGGTGCAAGCAATAAAAATTGCTCCCTAATATGTCTGATCTATTAGTGTGTGGAAAATAAGCTTTGTACGAACCTGTGATGAGGAAGACATAAAAGCGACAGACTACATAATAAAGTTCTTTATCACAAGAGGCAATATAAAGTGACGTTCCTCCGCACTAAGAGGACACGCATCCAAACCTGTAACATCCCAAAATTATAAATTTTGGAATGTTAATATAATTATTAGATTGATTGTTTGTTTGTTTGCTGAGTGACTGAAACTTGTGTGAAATTTGAAACTTTTCGAAACTTTTGAATGAGAGGGAATAAAATGACTTTCCCCTTCTCCGGTGAATTCAAATTCAATCATTTAAAAAAACAGAGAGAGAAGATGACATGACTTCTTCAACTACAAAGAATTTGAACGGAGATATTTGCATTGAATTCTTTTTGCATTTCCATTCGTTTTCTTCGTGCAAGAAATGCCGGGAAATACATTCTAAAGAGCGGAGGAACATGACCCTCAAATACCTAGGCATTTTGAATGTTATTTGCACCCTAAAACTTAGAGGGTCATTTGAAAATTATTTGCAAAAGAAAATAAACATTTTAGGCAATTTTGTGAAAATAATTTTTTCTGAAGTTTTTATTTTTGCCGTGGAAAAATGCCCATCATCTATATTTTATTTTTCTGATAATTTTAGTATATAAAAACTCTTTATTCCGAATTGATTTGATTTCCTTTTTAACGTTTTAGTTTCCTAGTTTTGAAAATAGGAATAGAATCACTTTTATTAGGAAATAGGAGGTGGCCAATTAAGACCCTTCCCTATTTTGGCCCAGGAAGATCATCTCCTACCTCCATCTCTCCCTCACGTCACAAAGAAACCTTCCATCCATGGAGAGGAGATCCCCACCTCCGGGATTCGCGAAGCCCTTTCCCTCCTAGCCTCTCCCGTCGCCTCTATAAGAAGCCCCACGTCCTCCTCGTTCCATTCCCGTTGAAACCGCCGCCTCTCCTCGCCTCTAGCTCGCGCACCCCTCGCCGGAGTCGTCACCGGAAAAACTCGCCACAGAACTCCACCACCGTCGGCCTCCTCCACCACTCCTCCCTGCCGAGCCCACCTCACCCCGCCACCACCTCCCCACCCTTCGGCCACCCCCTACACCCCTCCACCGCCCCCTGCTGCCCCTTCTCCACCTCCCCATCGCCACTGCCACGAGCAGCAGCACACCAGCAGTTTTTTTTTCCACCACCTCGCCCCCTACAGCCACCCCTCCACCTCGCCACCACTCCCCCCCAGGAGCCCCACCGCCCCCTGCCACCCCTCCTTCGCCCCCCTTCCTTGCCGGCGACCCCCCACCGAAGCCCCACCCCATCGGCCACCATTGCCTGCGAGGGAGCTCTCCTAGCCGAAGGTAACCTCTCCTCTCTCTGTTATTTCTCTTTTATTGTTTTGTAGCCCTGAGATCTCTAGTAGATGGTGTAGATTAGATCTTAGGATAACCTTTCGGTTTAGAGTAGAAAACCAGCGGTTTTTATTTCACTTATGTTTTAGCCAGCCAGTTTTATTAGCCTCGGCCGTTTGCTCCAAACATTGCAACAAACAGCACCCGCAGCCTATAGCAACATGCCACGTGTACCCCCTGTTAGATACTAGTTAACTTCAGTTTTTTCTGTCTAGATTGCAAAAACAGAAAGTTTCGGTTTTGTTTTGGCCACAACTTTTGATCCCGAAGTCCAATGATAGTGATTCGTTTTCCAGTAGCTCATACATTTCCTGTAGTTTTTAAAAACATATAATTTGTCTATGTTTGAAATTTTCAAATATAAGTTAGATCAGATTTAGTTTAAACCTTGTTTTGCTTATTCCAGGAGTTTAAAAATAGCTTTTAATTTGATTCCTTTTGGTACTGATCACTAGTGATCTTATTTATAAGTGGTAAAAAATTTCAGATTTGTTTGAGTATTTTAGCTCACTGTTTCATGTGAAACAATTTCTGTTTCACCTCTTTTAGGATTTCAGCTAATTCCTTTTCTATTTTTGTTTTTAAAATATTTCTTTATTATTTCAGAAAGATTATTATGTTTTGTTTATGTTAGTTAACAGTAGTTTTGCAACAAGTTTTTATTTTATTTTTATTTGTTTTCATGAAATCAATTCTAGTTCCTTAGTAACTTGCAATTGGTTTCTACACTGTTTCAAATCCCGTTTGGGAATACTTTGAAATAGTTTTGTGAAAAATACTTTATTTTATCTTAGTTAGATTTATATCTTAGTTCCCTGTTATTTAAGTATTTTATTTTCTGTTAGACATAAACTATTTAGTGTTGATGTAGTAGAAGACTCCCTAGTTTTATTTGAAGTTTCTTTCGGATTCTTTTTCGCTCTCTCTTTTGTTTTGATTGCTCGAATGATTGCTAGTATGAGTGCTTATGTGAATGATATGTTTGTTATATAGATTTCAACGGAGAGTGACGAGTAGTCTATCAAGTTATTTCTCGAGAAATTCTTCTTCGTCAACATCGCCAGGAAAGTCATTTGATCATGTATCACCTATGTTTTATGCATCGTAGTTCTAGCATCCTATGCCCAATTGCATGCTGACTAGGTACTTGGAAATTATGGTTACATATTGTAGTATCACGTGGTAGGCACCCAACAACCCCGTTACTAGGCCTGGGACGACAAATTTCATATTGCTATGCTTGAGTAGACGGGATTTTGGTTGAGTGCATAACACGAGTGATGCGAGGTTGATTAAATAATCAAGAGCGGTTAAGACAAGATTTTCAAGACCTCGGACGCAATGCAACACTGGGTGAAGGACGGTTGATCGGCTCCCTAGAAAACCCAGTGGATGCCCGGGATGCTGGGGACGGCCATAACATCCTGCGGAAAGCTTTACCCAGGCTCAAAGAGACGGACGGATATTATCAAGACCCAAGGCTTACCTGCACAACCACAAGTCATTATGGGCTCTGGCTTCGTTGGACAACGCGGCGACTCTGGACAGGCGGTGCTAGCAGATGTAGAAGAACGGTAGGAATGGATGGGCACCGACAGGGATTCAGAGGGACCCGTTGAAAGACCATGTTTTGATCATCCGGTCTTCAAACACCCTGAAGTGCGAGGACATACTCGGAGGCGATCAAATCTTGTGGGGAATGTGTGCAAAACTCTGCAGAGTACTCAAACCTAATCGATTAGCCGTGTCCACGGTCATGGACAACTTGAGCCAAAGGAACTGAAGTTATCTGGATTTCTCAACACCATTAAATATATTTGATGAGGGTAATTATTGACAACTCGGGTACGAGAACTGGTTGGCGGAACTATCTCGTTAACAACAAACAATGTAGTAATATTTTGCTTCCAGCCCTCTTGTTATAGGAGAAAATTGGCTTTATGCAAAACTTATAGCCCCACCTGCCAAATATGCATGTAGAGATAGTTGATTATTATTTTTACCCCTCTCTTTGATGACTTGCCGGCATATTCAATATGCTGACCTACATGGCTGCAACGTCTTATGTTGCAGATATATTTTTTCGACGAGTAAGAGTACGATTCAGGGTTACGGTCTACACTCAACTTGCCATTGGTGTTTATTGGGACTCCACTCCCTTGACTGCTTCCGCTGAAATAATTAAGGTATATATCAGTTTTACGCTATTTACATGTGATTGCACTTTGATATATACATTGATGTACTGTGTGTGCCAGCATACTGATCCAGGGATGGCACAGATACACAGAGGCTTGACTCGTTTTGAGTCGGGTCGCTACAAAACCTCAAAAGCGCATGACAACCTTTGCTTCCCTCTGCGAAGGGCCTATCTTGTACCTTTAGTTTTTGCCCTTGAAAGAGTCATGGTGATCTTCACCAATCCGTTATTTCGCCTTTTTCTTGGCTAACGTCATATGCTAGGGAAAGATCTATATTCATATGTCAACTTGGAGGTAAGCATTCATGAACTATTATTGTTGACATTACCCTTGAGGTAAGCAATTGGTAGGCAAAACTATAAGCCCCTATCTTTCTCTGTGTTCAGCTGAAACTTTGATCTCATGAGTACCACGTGAGCTGTAGCAATTGTAGAGAATGAAAAGATGATTGAGTATGTGGATTTGCTTTACAAGCTCCTACTTGACTCTTTGTGATGTTGTGATAAATTGCAATTGCTTCAATGACTACAGGCTATCAGTTGTTACTTCTCGGTAAGGTTCTTGATCCATACTTTACTTTCTGAAGGAATTGTCACTTTAGCATGAGAGGTTATATGTTGGTATTGCTGTTCTGATCATGATCATGATGCCTGCATGTCCGTATCTTGTTTTGTCGACACCTCTCTCCCTAAACATGTGGACATATTTATTGAGCTAGGCTTTCGCTTGAGGACAAGCGAGGTCTCAGCTTGGGGGAGTTGATACGTCCATTTTGCATCATGCTTTCATGTTGATATTTATTGCTTTTTGGGCTGTTATTTCACTTCACGATACAATACTTATGCCTTTTCTCTCTTATTTTGCAAGGTTTACATGAAGAGGGAGAATGCCGACAACTGGAATTCTGGCCTGAAATTGGAGCAAGTTTGAGATACCTATTCTGCGCAACTCCAAACGCCGTAAAAATCAACGAGGATTTTTTTCGGGATTTATAAAAAATATTGGGCCGAAGAAGTGCGAGAGGGGCGCGAGCTGGTGGCCACAAGCCTGCTAGGCGCGGCCAACCCCCTGGCTGCGCCTAGGGGGCTTGTGTGCACCCAGCTGGCCCTCTGGCCCCCCTCTTCTGCTATATGAAGGGTTTCGTCTGGAAAAAAAATCAGGAGGAGGCTTTTTCGAGGATTCGCCGCTGCCACGAGGCGGAACTTGAGGAGAACCAATCTAGAGCTCCGGCAGGATGATCCTGCCGGGGAAACTTCCCTCCCGGAGAGGGAAATCGTCGCCATCGTCATCACCAACACTCCTCTCATTGGAGGGGGCTCATCACCATCAACATCTTCATCAACACCATCTCATCTCCAAACCCTAGTTCATCTCTTGTAACCAATCTCCGTCTCGCGACTTCGATTGGTACTTGTAAGGTTGCTAGTAGTGTTAATTACTCTTTGTAGTTGATGCTAGTTGGATTACTTGGTGGAAGAGTTTATGTTCAGATCTTTGATGCTACTCATTAACTCTCTGGTCATGAATATGATTATGCTTTGTGAGTAGTTACTTTTGTTCCTGAGGACATGGGATAAGTCATGCTAATAGTAGTCATGTGAATTTGGTATTCGTTTGATATTTTGATGTGTTGTATGTTGTTTTTCCTCTAGTGCTATTATGTGAACGTCAACTACATAACATTTCACCATTATTGGGCCTAGAGGGAGGCATTGGGAGGTAGTAAGTAGATGATGGGTTGCTAGAGTGACAGAAGCTTAAACCCTAGTTTATGCGTTGCTTCGTAAGGGGCTGATTTATTTTAAGTGTGCATCATGTCGATGTTGTGTGGAAGAAGGAGGTCTTTGAAGTAAGGCAGATCTCACAAGCATGTCTTCTGAGTCTAGGCGTGTTCTGAATTATACCCCTTGAAATACCCTGGATGCTCTGGATCATGCTCAAGAGAGTTTAACTGATCTAAGATCCGTTGGCCTGTCGATGTAGGTGGTGCCGAGTTTTTGAGAACTTTACCTTTGATAAAGTTCTTCTTGTATTTTCTAAACTAATGGCGAGGATCCATGAAATGTCTATGTAAGTCAAAGCAAGAATACTTCTGACCCGCCTGCAGCCAATGAAACTGAAGAGCTACCTTGCCCGTGGGGCATAGGAGTCTTCCATGCACACACCATCCAACGAATAGAGCATATGCCGGTAAGTCATGCATAGAGTACATGTACCAGACATGCATTTTGAAGTTTTCTTTTCTAGCGGTATCGTATGTCTTGAACCCATTATCCCAAGCTTCTTGCAATTCATCCTTAAGCGGCTGGATGTACACATTCATATTCTTCCCCGGCTAGTTGGGCCGTGGAATTATCAACGTCAGTAATATGTTATTTATTTGCATAATCTGTCTGGGGGAAATTGAGTGGAAAGACAAATACGGGCCAACTACTATATTGGGTTGCTGTCATACCAAAGGGATTGAACCCATCTGTGGCGACGCAGACTCGAGGATGCCTTGGATTTGCTGCTTTATCCGGATGTAATGCATCGAAGTGCTTCCATGCTTCCGCATCCGATGCGTGTACCGACATCTTATTTCCATTTGCATCTAGTTCGGTTCTTTTGTCCAATCTGTGGCATGTCATCTGTCTGGTCATCTCTTAGACCATGAAAAGAAGTTGAAGCCTTGGTATGATTGGTATATACCAAAGAACATTAACTGGGATTTTGGTCTGGCTCTTCTCACCCATACCATTGTCTACCACAACATACGGGGAAGACTTGCAAATGGGACAATAGTTCAAGCTCGCATACTCAAGCCTAAATAAGGCACATCCTTTCTCACACGCATGTATCCTCTCATAGGGCATCTTAAGTACACGAAATATTTTGTTCGACTGGTACAGGTTTGCATGCATGACACGGCCTTTGGGTAGAAAGCGTCCAAATAGTATCATAATTGCATAATAGCATTCTATTCCCAAGTTGAAGTAAGCCTTCAGAGCCATTACTTGTGCAATGGCATCCAGGTGACAAAGCTAAGTGTGCTTGTGGAGAGGATGTTTTGAAGACTCCAACATTTCATAGAATGCCTTTGTAGATTCCTCCATCTCATCATTTGAATACCGAGCATCATATAAGTCTTGCACCATGTCTTCGATCCCTGTACCATGCTCATCGGTGCAACGACGAACCACCTCATCTCTGGTGCGTTGGGTAGACTCGCCATGAAATGTCCACACCGTATAATCAGACGTAAACCCCTCCTCAGCAGGTCTCTACCCATTTCATCCCGTGTCCCGTTTTTAAAGTTGTCACACCCTGGACAGGGGCACCAGGTTTTGTCTGGCCATTTGCAAATGCGCCTTTCAGAAACTCCTTGGTTTTTGTAAACTATTCTTTGGTGATCTCTTTCTCACTAGTGTGACCGGTGTACGTCCACGCACGATCACTCATCTTGCCTAGCTACTAAACACACAAGAAATATATATATAATTCAGCATATATATTCATTAATTAACCAAGTTTTTAAGTTTTATTACATCCATGGAACCTACACGCTAATAGGTAACGATAGATCCTAATCCCACCCGAGTATGTGTAGATTGGATTCGTTTTCCCATGCTCTGCTCCGGATCTGATGCAAAATTTTGGCAGCACCTCCCCGCTGTTCTCTTGATACATGTCTTAGCAATAAACAGAGAGGATGTGTAACCGGAGAACAACATGGAGGCATGCTACTTCTCAAACAACAACGCCAGAAATTGACACGTTGACGGATACTTGCTTGCGTTGGTTTTTCCCTTGAAGAGGAAAGGGTGATGCGGCACAGGAGCAGTAAGTATTTCCCTCAGTTTGAGAACCAAGGTATCAATCCAGTAGGAGAATCTCGTCAAGTCCAGAGTACCTGCGCAAACACAAAAGAGCTTGCACCCAATGCTATAAAGGGGTTGTCAATCCCTTCAAGATTGATTGCAAAGTGAGATCTGAAGGCGGAAAGTGCAACGAAGTAAAAGAGTAAGGCTGAAAATATGGTGTGAAGTAGACCCGGGGGCCATAGTGTTCACTAGAGGCTTCTCCCAAAATAGAAAATATTACGGTGGGTGAACAAATTACTGCCGAGCAATTGATAGAACTGTGCAAAGTCATGACGATATCTAAGGCAATGATCATACATATAGGCATCACGTCTGAGACAAGTAGACCGATACTTCCTGCATCTACTACTATTACTCCACACATCGACCGCTATCTAGCACGCATCTAGTGTATTGAGTTCATGACGAACAGAGTAACGCCTTAAGGAAGATGACATGATGTAGAGGGATAAACTCAAACAAATGATGAAAACCCCATCTTTTTACCCTTGATGGCAACAACATGATGCGTGCCTCGCTACCCCTTCTGTCACTGGGTGAGGTCACCGCACGGTATGAACCCAAAACCAAGCACTTCTCCCATTGCAACAATCATAGATCAAGTTGGCCAAACAAAACCCACAACTCGAAGAGAATTACAAGGATATGAAATCATGCATATAAGAGATCAGAAGAAACTCAAATAAGATTCATAGATAATCTGATCATAAATCCACAATTCATCGAATCTCGAAAAACACACCGCAAAAGAAGATTACATCGGATAGATCTCCATGAAGATCATGGAGAACTTTGTATTGAAGATCCAAGAGAGAGAAGAAGCCATCTAGCTACTAGGTACGGACCCGTAGGTCTATGGTGAACTACTCACGCATCATCGGAGAGGTCATGGTGTTGATGAAGAAGCCCTCCATATCTGAACCCCCCTCCGGCTGGGCACCAGAACGTGCCCCAGATGGGATCTTGCGGAGATAGAAGCTTGAGGTGGTGGAAAAGTACTTTCGATCATCTCCTTATTTTTTCTGGGATTTTAGGGAATATATAGGCGAAAGACCTAGGGCAGAGGAGGCCCAGGGAGCCCACAAGCCTGGGAGGCGTGGCCCCCTGGCCGCTTCTAGGGGGCTTGTGGGGTCCCTGGTGACCCCCTGCCTTGGTTCTCAAGTCTCCCGATCGTCTTATGTTTCGGAAAAAAATCTTTTTGGAAGTTTCATTCTGTTTGGACTCTGTTTAAAATCCTCCTCTAAAAAGGATAAAAAACACGGAAAAAACAGGAACTGGCACTTGGCACTGAGTTAATAGGTTAGTCCCAAAAAAGATATAAAAGGCATACAAAACATCCAAAGTTTGACAAGATAATAGCATGAAACCATCAAAAATTATAGATACGTTGGAGACGTATCAAGCATCCCCAAGCTTAACTCCTGCTCGTCCTCGAGTAGGGAAGTGATAAAGACTGATTTTTTGATGTGGAATGCTACCTAGCATAGTTGTCCTTTGTAACTACTTTCATGTGACATGAATGTTCAGATCCGTAAGATTCAAAACAATAGTTTGCTATTGACATGAAAACAATAATACTTCAGGCAAACTAGCAAGGTAATCATGAACTTTCGAAATAACAAGGCCAAAGAAAGTTATCCCTACAAAATCATATAGTCTGGCTATGCTCCATCATCCTCACACAACTAATTTAAACCATGCACAACCCGGTATTGGCCAAGTAATTGTTTTCGCACTCTTACTTTCTCAAACCTTTTACAACTATCACACAATACATGAGCGTGAGCCATGGATATAGCACTATAGGTGGAATAGAGTGTGGTGGTGGTTGTGAGACAAAAAGGAGGAGATGGTCACATTGACTCGGTGTATCAAAGGGTTATGGAGATGCCCATTAATAGATATCAATGTGAATGAGTAGGGATTGCCATACAAAGGATGCACTAGAGCTATGAGCATGTGAAAGCTCAAAAGGAGAACTTGTGGGTGTGCATCCAACTTGCTTGCTCACGAAGACCTAGGGCAATTTGAGGAAGCCCATCATTGGAATATACAAGGCAAGTTATATAATAAAGATTCCCACTAGCATATGGTGGTGACGAAATGAGATGCTCTCAATCATGAAGAACATGGTGCTATTTATGAAGCACAAGTGTGGAAAAAGATAGTAGCATTGTCCCTTCTCTCTTTTTCTCGCTGTTTTTTATTTGGGCTCTTTGGCCTCTTTTTCTCTTTTTTATGTGGGCAACTATGGCCTCTTTTTTATATATCCTCACATAGGACAATGCTCCAATAACGATGATCATCACACTTTTATTTACTCACAACTCAATACTTAGAGCAATGATGACTCTATAGGAAATGCCTCCGGTAGTGTACCGGGATGTGCAACGATCTAGCTTGGCGTATGACGTTGAAACATCTCGCTAGCTATCTTGCGATGATGCAATGGCAATATGAGAGTGACAACACAAGTCATGAGACGGAACGGTGGGAGTTGCATGGCAATATATCTCGGAATGGCTATGAAAATGCCATAGTAGGTGGGTATGGTGGCTGTTTTAAGGAAGCATATGGTGGGTTTGTGCACCGGTGAAAATTGTGCGGCACTAGGGAGGCTAGCAATGGTGGAAGGTGAAAGTGCATCTATACCATGGACTCACATTAGTCATGAAGAACTCACATACTTGTTGCGAAAGTTTTTATTAGTAATCAAAACAAAGTGCTAAACGCATACTCCTAGGGGAAGGGTTGGTAGGTGTTAACCATCGCGCGATCCCGACCACAACACAAAGGATGACAATCAATAGATCAATTATGCTTCGACTTCCTAACATAGCGGTTCACCATACGTGCATGTTACGGGAATCACTAACTTCAACACAAGTATTTCTAGATTCACAACACCCTACTAACATAACTCTTAATATTACCAAATCGACGTCTCAAAACTAATTGAGAGGAATCAAAACTTCTCTTTCTACTCAATGCACATGAAGATGGAGGTTTTTGTATCCTCTTTGGGTACCTATCACCTTTGGGACTACTTTCATAGCACAAGCCAACTACCAAGTTATGCACCGCCGTGCTCTAAAAGATCTAAGTGAAGCACATAGAGCAAAATGGTCTAGCTCAAAAGGTATAAGTGAAACACGATGAGCATTCTACCAAAATCACGATGAGTGCGTGTCTCGCTCAAAAGGTGTGCAGCAAGGATGATTGTGACACAACAAAAAGAAAAGACTCCTATGATACAAGACGCTCCAAGCAAAACACATATCATGTGGTGAATAAAAATATAGCTCCAAGTAATGTTACCGATGGATTGAAGACGAAAGAGGCGATGCCTTCCCAGGGCATCCCCAAGCTTAGGCTTTTTGGTGTCCTTGAATTTGGCTTGGGATGCTTTACCTATTTCCACTCTTTATCCATTTTTCCATGAGAACATCACACAAAACTTGAAAACTTCACAACACAAAACTTAAACAGAAACTCGTGATATCATTAGCACAAGAAAACAAACTACCAGCTCTTTAGGTACTATAGAAATCTTGATTTCTATTTATATTGGTGTTATATTACTGTATTCTCACTTTTCCATGGCTAGTATCCCCGATAATATCCATAGTTTCATCAAAACAAGCAACCAACTCAACAAAAACAGAATCTGTCAAAAACAGACTAGTCTGTAGCAATCTGTATACTTCGTATACTTCTGGTACGTCAAAAATTCTGAACAATTACGACTGCCTGGGAAAAAGGCATATAAACCAGAAGCAAAAAGAATCAACTCAAAAGCTCTTTCTTAATAAAAATGAAAAATAATCTCGTGAGCAAACAGTTTCTGTCTTTTTCCAGCACGATGAAACAACCATCACCAAGACTAGTCATAAAGGTTTTGCTTGGCTCAAACACAAAAAGAAACACAAAAGACACTATCATAACAAAATTATGATGGTGTGGACGCAACAAAACAGAAAATAAAAAGATAAATTCATTGGGTTGCCTCCCAACAAGCGCAATTTTTTAACGCCCTTAGCTAGGCATTGATAAATCAATGATGCTCACACAAAAGACAAGAATTGAAGCAGAACGAGAGCATCATAAACATGTGAAAATTACATCTAAGTCTAACATACTTTTTATGCATAGGCATTTTATAGGAAAACGAATTGGCAAGATAACCAATAGTTACCAAATGCAAGGAAGAAGAAAGAGACAATAGCAATCTCATCATAACAGGAGGTAATTTAGTGATATAAATGTTTCCACCACAATATTTTCCTCTCTAATAACAATTACATGTGGGATCATAATCAAATTCAACAATATAGCTATCACAAAGGATATTCTTTTCATGATCGACATGCATGCAAAGTTGACGCTCTTCAAAAATGGTGGGATTATCATCAACTAAAGTCATGTCTTCTCTAAACCCACTTTCAATATTATTGCAAATATCATATTCATCATGAGGCTTAAACAAATTTTCAAGATCATAAGAAAAATCATTACCCCAATCATGATCATTTCAACAAGTAGTGGACATAGCAAAACTAGCATCCCCAAGCTTAGGGTTTTGCATATTTTTAGCATGATTGTCACTAATAGAATTTATAGTGACACCATTGCAATCATGCTTTTCATTCAAGGAGCCCTCGTGAATCACTTCATAAATTTCTTCATCACGATTTTCAGATTCACGCAACTCAAGCAAAACTCCACAAAGATAGTCAAGTGCACTCAACTCACTAGCAATTGGATCAACATAATTGGATCTCTTAAAGAGATTAGCAAGTGGATGAGGATCCATATCACTAGATTTTCAGCAAGCGAAGATGCAAGCATATTGAAGGCACATAGCACACAAGCAAAGGAAAGGCAAACGAAAAAGGCAAATATTTTAGTAAAATTTTGTTTTTCAGAAGTGGGGGAGAGGAAAACGAGAGACAAAAAAGTAAATGCAAGAGATGAGTTTGCGACACTTACTTGGATGAGTTCTTGACTTGATCCTCCCTGGCAATGGCGCCACAAATCCTTCTGCTACTTCTCAAACAATAGCGCCAGAAATTGACATATTGACAGAGACTTGCTTGCGTTGGTTTTTCCCTTGAAGAGGAAAGGGTGATGCAGCACAAGAGCAGTAAGTATTTCCCTCAGTTTGAGAACCAAGGTATCAATCCAGTAGGAGAATCTCATCAAGTCCATACCTACGCAAACACAAAAGATCTTGTGGAGACAGAAGCTTGCGGCGATGGAAAAGTACTTTCGATGATCTCCTGATTTTTTGGGATTTTAGGGAATATATAGGCGAAAGACCTAGGGTAGAGGAGGCCCAGGGAGCACACAAGCGTGGGAGGCGCCGACCCCCCTAGCCACGGCTAGGGGGCTTGTGGGGTCCGTGGTGACCCCGTGCCTTGGTTCTCAAGTCTCCCGATCGTCTTCTGTTTCAGAAAAAAATCTTTTTGGAAGTTTCTTTCCTTTTGGACTCCGTTTAAAATCCTCCTCTGAAAATGGTCAAAAACACGGAAAAAACAGGAACTGGCACTTGGCACTAAGTTAATAGGTTAGTCCCAAAAAAGATATAAAAGGCATACAAAACATCCAAAGTTTGACAAGATAATAGCATGAAACCATAAAAAATTATAGATACGTTGGAGACGTATCAAGGCACTGACAAAATTATGCATCGGGCCCAGAGCAGAGCATATGGGAAAATGAACCCAATCTACACACACTCGGGCTCTCGATGGATAATGTTGGACAATTCAGAAGAATCATGGTTATAAAAATATCCAAATGCATGCATATATATAATTGTAACCCTTTCGAATGGGAGACGCATACTAGTCACACATACTGATGATTTAATGTACCTATATCTAGCAAGTTTCATTGGCACAAAGACCGGAACAGAACGAATGAAGGGGGGAGGAAGAGATGTCATTTGTGCTCACTGATACGTCTCCAATGTATCTATAAATTTTGATTGTTCCAAGCTATTATATTATCTGTTTTGGATGTTTTATATGCATTAATATGTTATTTTAAATTATTTTTGGGACTAACCTATTAATCTAGAGCCTAGTGCTAGTTTATGTTTTTTTTCATGTTTTTGAATATTGTAGATAAGGAATATTAAACAGAGTCCAAACGGAACAAAATCTCCGAAAAGATGTTTCTTGGACCAGAAGACACCCACGAGAGTTGGAGTAGGGGACAGGGCATCTGCCGGGAGGCCACAAGCATGCAGGGCGCACCCTGGGGGTGGCCGCGTCCCCTGGCTTGTGGCCCCCCTCAAGTCTCCTAACCCTATTCTTTGTCCTATAAATTCCCAAATATTCCCGTATCGCCAAAAAGAGCGACGAAAATATTTTTACGCCGTCGGGATCCTCTGTTCCCGAGAGAGCCAATCTGCGAGCATTTTCCAGTAGTCTGCCACAAGGGGAATTGATAACGGAGGGCATCTACAGCAACTCCATTGCCCCTCCGATGATGTGTGAGTAGTTCACCACAGACCTATGGGTCCATAGCTAGTATCTATATGACTTCTTCTCTCTCTTTGATCTTCAATACCATATTCTTCATGATCTTCATGGAGACCTATCCGATGTAATACTCTTTTGCGGTGTGTTTGTCGATAGCCGATGAATTGTGAGTTTATGTTCAGATTATCTATGAATATTATTTTAGTCTCTTCTGAATTCTTATATGCATGATTTCATATCTTTGCAAGTCTCTTCGAATTATTGGTTTGGTTTGGACAACTAGATTGGTATTTCTTGCAATGGGAGACGTGCTTAGTTTTGGGTTCAATCTTGCGGTGTCCTCACCCAGTGACAAAGTAGGGGTAGTGAGGCACGTATTGTATTGTTGCCATCAAGGATAAAAAGATGGGGTTTTAATCATATTGCTTGAGTTTATCCCTCTACATCATGTCATCTTACTTAATGCGTTACTCTGTTCTTCATGAACTTAATACTCTAGATGCAAGCAGGAGTCGGTCGATGTGTGGAGTACTAGTAGTAGATGTAGAATCGTTTCGATCTACTTGATACAGACGGGATGCCTATATGCATAATCATTGCCTTAGATATCTTCATAATTATTTGCTTTTCTATCAATTGCTTGACAGTAATTTGTTCACCCACCGTATTATTTTCCTTTATGAGAGAAGCCTCTAGTGAAACTTATGGCCCTCGGGTCCACTTTCCATATTATATTTTCAGACCTATAAACCAAAATACCAAAAGTACTTTGCTGCAATTTATTTACTTTTTTTCTGCAATCTTTTATATCTACCTCTATCAGATCTCATCCTTGCAAATAATTCTGAAGGGATTGACAACCCCTTTATAGCATTGGGTGCAAGTGTTTGATTATTTGTGTAGGTACTACTATTGGTGTCGGGACCCCGATCCTAAGTCATAGGAATCCATCCTGTAACACATCGCATCTCTTTGCAGTCTCACGCACGATTATCCCCACGGCTGCAGCCTTACCTTAGCCGGGACCGTTTGCGCCTTTTGACTCGTGTATGCAATTGTGTCGCTAGCAATCCAGTGACAGAGAACCCGGATCGACATGTCTAGTCATAAACCAAAGCGGCAGTTCCGCACAGGGACATGCATACATGACCCAACAAAGCAGGTGTCGGTCACCAGCGAATGTAGACGAGTCATAGCAAGCTACAAGGACTCCATGACATCGCGTGACATTGCCCAACGGGGACAGCCCAGCAGCTAAGAAGGACACATGTCGGTCAACCAATGTGTCCGGAGCAGTAGCGAACTACCATGGCTCGTTGGATCACAAAGGGGCATTTCCCTGTAAGGAATGCTACTAAAGCCTACAGCTAGGTAATCGAACCCCATACATATCTAGTACAACACACGTACACATGGCATACCGATATGTATAGATACATCGATGGCATCACAACATAACCATAATCATACAAACTTTATTTAGAAGACTCGGAAGAGCCTCACACATAATATTACACAGTAGGGGTCTCACGACCCATCATAACAGTCATTCAAGTTACAAGCCTGCGAAAGTAATTAAACTGTCTTAGTACAGACAGATGAAACTAGAAGGCACATGGCCTGACTATACTACAGACCTATCCTAGGGCCAGATCATAGCTGGGATACCAGCTACTCGTCGTCGTCGATGTCTAGGAAGAACCCTCCATTAGGGTCATTAACAACCTCTGCAACAAATATTAAGCAAACATGAGTACAAGAGTACTCAGCAAGACTTTAGGATAAGCTATCTACTCATGCAATGTATCAATAAGGACTTGTGGGGTTTCATGCGGAAAGCCAGCATTTGACTCGTGGCTAGACAACTTGCATTTTTAAATAATTTTGACAACTTGATTTCTCGCACACGAGTCCACTAACACCACAACAATACTCCATTGTGGAATCATCCCGTCTCCATATGGAAATGCCGTCCATGACAATCACGCTTATCTTGACAATTTTATGAGCACCCATTGAAGTTATCTATGGACAACATATGTCTCCAAGTAGTCCATATCCGCGGACGCGGCTATTCGAATAGATCATAACCCTGCAGGGGTGTACTTCTTCACACACGCTCTCGCCACTTATCTTCATGTGCACGTCATGCACCTCGGCAACCTTCAAGCGGTAGCCCGGCGAGGGAGTCGGCCACGACCGTTATCCATGCTAATACTTAGTCCAGGTCTATCGCCTATCTGAGGGTAACCCGCACGGAAGTCCGGCCGAGGTTTCCGCCACGGCCCCAAATGATGTGCGCAGGGTTCCCAAGCCCACCATCCGGGTGCCACTTGGTACACCGTGCCACTGCCTACCGCATAACAGCCCACCTCTCAGGTCAGTGTTGTGCACGGCCTCCAACATGACTATAAACACCAGAAACTACTTGCAACTCCTGGACCGAGTACTAACCGATTAATAAGTCGAGAGGGTCAATTAAGTATCCCAACGTGTGGTAGTATCTAGTCTTGGATTACATACATGGAACTCAGTTCCTAAGGACGGTTCCAATGAAACAACCCGCCATGTACTCCTACATAGCCTTTCACCAGTACCTTTACCAAATCAGGTTCAACACACAACCTTTACTTACTGAACACATTCTCACAATTCTGTTCATCACCCAGATGACATACCATACACAACTCTAAGCATAGCATGCATAGCAGGATAAGGCACATCATGGCTCAAGCATCTACCAGGTATGCTAGGTTGCAGGGTTCAGCTATTTATTGTGACAAGAACAGGTCATGCAGAGGAAGTGGGTTCAAGTAACGTGGCAAAAGCATTTGAAGCATTTGATCCTAATGCAATAAGTAAGTGCAGGAGCGAGAACATGGGATTTATCAGGATGATCAAGGTTGTTGCTTGCCTTGTTGCTCAGCGGAGGGACAATATCCGTCAGTTGGATATTCGGTGGAATCCGGAGGAGCGGGGCCTACCGGTAAAAACAATATCAATCAATAACATTCATATGCAACAAGATGATGCATGATCATGGCATGAGGATGCAAGGTGGTATGTTGACGTAGCTACCATTATTAGATTGAAGTGGATTTGAATCAAATATAAATATCACTTCAAACGAGGTATTCTCGAATACCGCTTTAATTGATTCGACCTGATGCTCAGATCATCTTGTTTTAGCATGCATGGAAATGGTATGATGGTTGCTGGTTGTTATTGAACATTGTTTGATCATAGCATTTGAAGTGGAATTCAAATAAAATTCCAACTCCAAAGCATTTTTAAAATTTAACCTATTCATCATTTTACATGTTTGGTCAAGTTAACATTTTCAAACATGTTTGAAAATGACATATTCAGATTCCTTGGATTTTTATGATACTTTTTCATATATAAATTATTTTCATTGGAGTTACAGATTATTTTCTATGATTTTTAGAAGTTTTGGGCATTTTCTGGAATTCTTTTAAATCAGAAAAGCTACTTATTGCGTCAAGCCCACGTCAGCATGGCGTCAGCCGTCGGCCGACCTGGTCAGGTCAAACCCGACAGGGGGGACCCACTGGTCAGCCTCACAGGGTTAATCCCGCGCTGACCAGCCCCTGATTGCGTTTGACTTGTGTCTCGGGCCCACTGTCAGCGACTGCTTAGTGTTTAAACCGGTGGATTAGCGAGGCCAGGTCAGATCCTGCCGGAAACTGACCGGCAGTGACCAGATCCGCGACGAATCTTTGCCGGAGAGTCACCGGAGATGGCTGTGGTGCTCGGGAACGAGGGCCGAGAGCACTGGGAGGATCCCCAGGCTCGGCCTCATCCAGCACGAGCCTCAGGGAGGACTGGGGAGGACCAGAGGTCACCGGCGACGAGCTGAGGCGACGACCGGAGCTCGGGCTTGTCGGTCTAGTGGCTAGGGTGCACGAAACCGAGAGGAAGAAGAGGGGAAACGAGCACAAGCTCACGGTGAGGGCAGTGGAAAGCTCGGACGGCTCGGGGAGGCACTATGGACGACGAATCCAACGAAGCTCGCCGGCGGCCAAAGGTTGAAGACGACGGCGATACGGCGCAACAGGGCTCGGGGAGGTCAGAAGCTTCGGCGTGCGCGGCTAGCTAGACGAGGCGGAGAGGTTGCAGCGCTCGGAGGGACTATCCTGTGCCCGGAGGCTCGGGCAGCTCGAGCTCGAGCTTCTGTCAATGGCGGCAGGAGGAGAGGAAGGAACCGAGAGGAGGGGGGAGGAATGGGTAGCGGGGATGGATAGGGACGTGCTCGGGGAGGTTATCCCTGCTATCGCGCTTTCCTGGGGAGCACCGGTGCGTGCCATGGCGAAGCAGGAGGTGGAGGAGCCGCCGTGGGCGTTCGCTCCTCTGCCAGAAGGCAGGAGGAAGAAGACGCCCCTGCCCCTGGTTGGGCTGGGCCTCCTCAGGGCGACACGTAAGCTCTTCTTCATTTTTTTCTGTTTTGTTTTCTGGTTTGCTAGCTAATTTGATTTGCTATTTATTTCAGCTCCAAAATAGTTTATAAAAATATTTTGAACACACCAGAATATTAGTTGGAATATTTCCAACCATTCCTGAAGTTTTCAACATTTTTGAAAACTTAAAATTTTTTGAATTCAAATTTAAACTTGAATTCAGTGGCCTTTTGAATTTAAATAAAATGCCAAATCTGTTTTAAAAATGGTTTTATTCCCTAATTATTTGTTTTCATGAATTAACAAAAAAGTTGAACTTTTCTTGAGGCCATTTTGGGTTCATTGATTTTGACAAGTTTGGAATTTCTTTGAATTTGAGAAGTGGCTAGGGTTTTTGAGTTTTGCTTCACCACTTGCTTTGATCTTGTTGCAATTTTCTTGGATGCAATGCAAAGAAGATATGAGTACAATGCTATACTTTGGTTAAGGTTCCAGGGATGTGACAATTGGGGCCATGCTTGTTCCTCCTACTAGATTGATACCTTGGTTCTCAACAAACTGAGGGAAATACTTATCTACTTCGCTGCAACACCCTTTCTTCTTCAAGGGAAAACCAATTTAAGCTCAAGAGGTAGCAAGAAGGATTTCCAGCGCCGTTGTTGGGGAGGATACATAGCAAGATCCCACCTACCAAGTACGCATCACAAACTCATCTCTTACATTTACTTTATTTGCCATTTGCCTCTCGTTTTCCTCTCCCCCACTTCTAAAAAGATTTTCAGAAAATACCAAAAAAATTGCCCTTTTATTTGCCCTTTTTCCGTTCGTCTTTTCGTTTGCTTAGGTGTTAGATCAATTAAACTCATGGCCAGCCTTGCTACTATCGCTAGTATTCATGAGAATGAAGTTCTTAATTTTAAGCAAAGGGAGGGAGAAAACTTAAAAGATGCTTGGTATATAATTTGCAATGATCAAAATAGATCTATTCGCATGCAGTTTACTATCGGTCTCCTTCGTAATTTATATGTGGGTATCTCTCCTTGGAATAGATATATTTTGGATACCATTATGGGAGGAAACTTCTTAGGTAGCCATACGTTCGATTCTTATAATGCTATGACAAATCTGGTAGGTTCACCTCCACTCATGGTTAATGAAACAATCTTAACCTTGGAACATGTGATGTGAAGGCTTGATGTCATTGAAAATAAAGTAGCTACCGTTGAGCTCATTGAAAACTTGGACAAAAATATTCATAATCATATTACTCTATTTGAATCTAAGGTAGGACTTACTTTAAAAACCTAAGGGAAAAGGAACCCATAGTTAACGAAAAATTGGATCAAGATTCTTCTAGAATTGGAAAACTTGAGGACATTATTACCAAATTGGGTTCCGCTCCTCCTCCTAAGACTGCCAAGTTTGTTTATGTTCCTAAAAATAAGGGTGAATCCTCTAGAAAAAGTGATTAAGATCTTAAGATGATAAGCGTTCACCCCAGCTTTATTAGGGAACTTATTACTACAAGTGAAATTCTGGATTTCTCGCCTAGAAGTGTGATTATTAATAAAACCAAAGGATCACCTAGGGTTCACAAGTGTGCAATTGAGGAATTGCATACCAAATATGACAATACCTATATCTATTGCATTATGCCTAGCTGGGGGTGTTAAACAATAGCGCTTGTTGGGAGGCAACCCAATTTTATTTGTTTTGCTTTTGTTTTAGCTTTTGTTTTTAGTGATGGACATATTATTACCTCTATAATAATTGTATTTTCTTTTTTTACTTAGTGTTTGAGCCAAGTAAGACCTTTGTGATGGTCTACGGTGTTTGCAAGTTGATTTTGCTGAAAAACACAAACTTTCGCTCCCAGTCCAGGAATTTTATAAATTCACTAAGACATGATTTTGATCTGAACTTTCTTACAAACGATTGGTTTACAAATTACCCAGATCTTCCTAATTTTTCAGAATTTTTGGAGTTACAGAAGTATTCGAAGTAAACAGATTGCTACAGACTGTTCTATTTTTGACAGATTCTATTTTCTTTGTGTTGTTTGCTCATTTTGATGAATCTATGGGTTGTATTGGGGGCTATGAACCATGGAGAAGTTAGAATACAGTAAATATTACATCAACATAAATAAATAATGAGTTCACAACAGTACCTAACTGGTGATTTATTTTTCTTATACTAGCGGATCTCATGAGTTTTCTCTTGAGTTTTGTGTTGTGAAGTTTGCAAGTTTTGGGTAAAGATTTGATGGAATACGGAATAAGGAGTTGCAAGAGCCTAAGATTAGGGATTCCCAAGGTACCCCAAGCCATATTGAAGGATACCAAATATTCTAAGCTTGGGGATGCCCCGGAAGGCATCCCCTCTTTCGTCTTCAATCCATCGGTAAATTTACTTGAGGCTATATTTTTATTCACCACATGATATGTGTTTTCCTTGGAGCATCTTGTATGATATGAGCCTTTACTTTTTAGTTTACCACAATCATCCTTTCTGCACACACCTTTTGAGAGAGGGACATGCTGAATCGTGAACTTATTAGAATACTCTTTGTGCTTCACTTATATCTTTTGAGGTAGGCAATGTTGCTCTAATGCTTCATTTATATCTTTTAGAGCACGACGGTGTTGTGTTTTATGGAAATTATTAAACTCTAGTACTTCACTTATATTATTTTGAGATTTCTTTAAATAGCATGGTAATTGGTTTAGGTTATGAATTTAGTCCTAATATAATAGGCATCCAAGAGGGATATAATAAAAACTTTCATGTTAAGTGCATTGAATATGATGAGAAGTTTGATTCCTTGCATATAGTTTTGAGATATGAAGATGGTAATATGAGAGTCATGCTAGTAAGTAATTGTGAATTAGAAGAAATACTTGTGTTAAAGCTTGTGATTCCCGTAGCATGCACGTATGGTGAACCGTTATGTAATGAAGTCGGAGCTTAATTTGTTTAATGATTGTCAACCTTTGTGTGGAGGTCGGGATCGCGCGATGGTTAACTCCTACCAACCCTTCCCCTAGGAGCATGCATCTAATACTTTGTTTCAATAACTAATAGGATTTTGCATTAAGTATGTGAGTTCTTTATGACTAATGCCGAGTTCATGGATTGTACGCACTCTCACCCGTCCACCTTTGCTAGCCTCTCTAGTACCGCACAACTTTCGCGGTAAATTAAACCCACCTTCCTCAAAACAGCCACCATATATTTTCCTCATAACAGCCACCATATCTACCTATTATAGCATTTTCATAGCCATTCCGAGATATATTGCCATGCACCACCACCGTCTCGTTTTTATGACACGCACCATCACTTCCATATTGCTTATAGAGTCATACTTTGTTCTAGATATCGAGTTATAAACTTTTGAGTTGTAAGTAAACAAAAGTGTCATGATTTGCATTATTAGAGCATTTTCCCATGTGAGAAAAAGGATGATGGAAGCTATTAATCCCTCACAAGTTAGGACCAGTCTCCGAACTTTACAAAAAATAAAAGAGGCCAGTGAAGCCCATCCAAAAAAGGAAAAAAGGAAAAAAAATGAGAGAAAGAGAGAATGGACAATGCTACTATCTCTTTCCACACTTGTGCTTCAAATTAGCACCATGTTCTTCATAGAGAGTCTCCTATTTTGTCACGTTCATATAACTAGTGGTATTACATCTTTTGCACAACCACTTAGTTTTATTTTTGAGCTTTCATACACTTATAGCTCTGGTGCATTTGTTGCATGTCAATCCCTACTCACTTACATTGATATCTATTGATGGGCATCTCCATAGCCCGTTGATATGCCTAGTTGATGTGAGACTATCTTCTTCCTTTCTTTTCACAACTTCCACCACATTCTATTCCACCTATAGTGCTATATCCATGGCTCACGGTCATGTATTAATTGCGTGAGAGTTGAAAAGGTTTGAGAACATAAAAAGTGTAAAACAATTCCTTGATTTTCACCGGGGTTGTGCATGATATAGATACTTTGTGTGGTGAAGATAGAGCATAGCCAGACCATATGGTTTTGTAGGGATAACTTTCTAAGACCATGTTGTTTTGAAAGGAAGCAATTACCTTATTAGTATGCTTGAAGTATTATTGTTTTTGTGTCAATATTTGACTTTTGTTTTGAATCTTATGGATCTGAATATTCATGCCACATTAAAGAATATTACATGGATAAATATGCTACGTAGCATTCCACATCAAAAATTCTTATTTTATCATTTACCTAATCGAGGACAAGCAGGAATTAAGCTTGGGGATGCTTGATACGTCTCCAACGTATCTATAATTTTGATTGTTCTATGCTATTATATTATCTGTTTGGGATGTTTTATATGCATTAATATGTTGTTTTATATTATTTTTATGACTAAACTATTAATCTAGAGCCTAGTGCCAGTTTTTGTTTTTCCACGTTTTTTAATATTGCAGATAAGGAATATCAAACGGAGTCCAAACGAAACAAAATCTCCGGAAATATATTTTTTGGACCAGAAGACACCGAGGAGACATGGAGTAGGGGGCAGGGCATCTGCCGGGATGCCACAAGCTTGCAGGGCGTGCCCTGGGGGGTGGCCACGCCCCCTGGTTGTGGGCCCCCTGCAGGTCTCCTAAGCCTATTCTTTGGCCTATGAATTCCCAAATATTCCCGTATCGCCAAAAAGAGCCACGAAAATACTTTTACGCCATCGGGAGCCTTTGTTCCCTAGAGATCCAATCTAGGAGCCTTTTCCGGTAAACTGTCGGAGGGGGAATTGATCACGGAGGGTATCTACATGAACTCCATTGCCCCTCGATAATTTGTGAGTAGTTCACCACAGACCTACGGGTCCATAGCTAGTTCCTAGATGGCTTCTTCTCTCTATTTGATCTTCAATACCATGTTCTTCATGATCTTCATGGAGATCTATCTGATGTAATACTCTTTCGTGGTGTGTTTGTCGAGATCCGATGAATTGCGAGTTTATGTTCAGATTATCTATATGAGTATTATTTGAGTCTCTTATGAATTTTATATGCATGATTTCATATCTTTGTAAGTCTCTTAGAATTATTAGTTTGGTTTGTCCAACTAGATTTGTAATTCTTGCAATGGGAGAAGTGCTTAGTTTTGGGTTCAATCTCGCGGTGTCCTCACCCAGTGACAAAGTAGGGGTACCGAGGCACGTATTGTATTGTTGCCATCAAGGATAAAAAGATGGGGTTTTCATCACATTGCTTGAGTTTATCCCTCTACATCAAGTCATCTTACTTAATGCGTTAGTGTGTTCTTCATGAACTTAATACTCTAGATGCAGGCAGGAGTCGGTCTATGTGTGGAGTAATAGTAGTAGATGCAAAATTGTTTCGGTCTACTTGATACGTACATGATGCCTATATGCATAATCTGTTGGAAATATGCCCTAGAGACAATAATAGTTAGTTATTATTATATTTCTTTGTTCATGATAATCATTTATTATCCATGCTATAATTGTATTGATTGGAAACACAATACTTGTGTGGATACATAGACAAAACACTGTCCCTAGTAAGACTCTAGTTGACTAGCTCGTTGATCAAAGATGGTCAAGGTTTCCTGGCCATTGGCAAGTGTTGTTACTTGATAACACGATCACATCATTAGGAGAATCATGTGATGGACTAGACCCAAACTAATAGACGTAGCATGTTGATCGTGTCATTTTGTTGCTACTGTTTTCTGCGTGCCAAGTATTTGTTCCTATGACCATGAGATCATATAACTCACTGACACCGGAGGAATGCTTTGTGTGTATCAAACGTCGCAATGGAACTGGGTGACTATAAAGATGCTCTACAGGTATCTCCGAAGTTGTTCGTTGAGTTAGTATGGATCAAGACTGGGATTTGTCACTCCGTATGACAGAGAGGTATCTCGGGGCCCACTCGGTAATACAACATCACACACAAGCCTTGCAAGCAATGTGACTTAGTGTAAGTTGCAGGATCTTGTATTACCGAACGAGTAAAGAGACTTGTCGGTAAACGAGTTTGAAATAGGTATGCGGATACTGACGATCGAATCTCAGGCAAGTAACATACCAAAGGACAAAAGGAATGACATACGGGATTATATGAATCCTTGGCACTGAGGTTCAAACGATAAGATCTTCGTAGAATATGTAGGATCCAATATGGGCATCCAGGTCTCGCTATTGGATATTGACCGAGGAGTCACTCGGGTCATGTCTACATAGTTCTCGAACCCGCAGGGTCTGCACACTTAAGTTTTGACGTTGTTTTATGCGTATTTGAGTTATATGGTTGGTTACCGAATGTTGTTCGGAGTCCCGGATGAGATTACGGACGTCACGAGGGTTTCCAGAATGGTCCGGAAATGAATATTGATATATAGGATGACCTCATTTGATTACCGGAAGGTTTTCGGAGTTACCGGGAATGACGAATGGGTTCCGGGTGTTCACCTGGGGGGGGGGGCAACCCACCCCGGGGAAGCCCATAGGCCTTGGGGGTGGCGCACCAGCCCTTGGTGGGCTGGTGGGACAGCCCAAGAAGGCTCTATGCGCCAAGGATAGAAAATCAAAGAGAAAGGAAAAAAAGGAGGTGGGAAAGGAGAGAAGGACTCCACTTTCCAATCCTAGTTGGACTAGGATTGGAGGAGGACTCCTCCTCCCTTGGTGGCGCAGCCCTTGGGGCTCCTTGAGCCTCAAGGAAAGCCTCCCCTCCCTCCTCCTATATATATGGAGCAATTAGGGCTGATTTGAGACAACTTTTAAAAGGCAGCCCGACCACAAACCTCCACGGTTTTACCTCTAGATCGCATTTCTGCGGAGCTCGGGCGGAGCCCTGCCGAGATCATATCACCACCAACCTCCGGAGCGCCGTCACGCTGCCGGAGAACTCATCTACCTCTCTGTCTCTCTTGCTGGATCAAGAAGGCCGAGATCATTGTCGAGCTGTACGTGTGCTGAACGCGGAGGTGCCGTCCGTTCGGCACTAGATCGTGGGACGGATCGCGGGACGGTCCGTGGGACGGTTCGCGGGGCGGATCGAGGGACGTGAGGACGTTTCACTACATCAATCGCGTTCACTAACGCTTCTGCTGTGTGATCTACAAGGGTACGTAGATCGGAAATCCCCTCTCGTAGATGGACATCACCATGATAGGTCTTCGTGCGCGTAGGAAAATTTTTGTTTCCCATGCGACGTTCCCCAACAGTGGCATCATGAGCTAGGTTCATGCGTAGATGTAATCTCGAGTAGAACACAAAAGTTTTTGTGGGCGGTGATGTGCATTTTGCTGCCCTCCTTAGTCTTTTCTTGATTCCGCGGTGTTGTTGGATCGAAGCGGCTCGGACCGACATTACTCGTACGCTTACGAGAGACTGGTTTCATCGCTACGAGTAACTCCGTTGCTCAAAGATGACCGGCGAGTGTCGGTTTCTCCAACTTTAGTTGAATCGGATTTGACCGAGGAGGTCCTTGGATAGGTTAAATAGCAATTCATATATCTCCGTGGTGGTGTTTGCGTAAGTAAGATGCGATCCTACTAGATACCCATGGTCACCACGTAAAACATGCAACAATAATTAGAGGACGTCTAACTTGTTTTTGCAGGGTATGCTTGTGATGTGATATGGCCAATGATGTGATGTGATATATTGGATGTATGAGATGATCATGTTGTAATAGTTAATATCGACTTGCACGTCGATGGTACGGCAACCGGCAGGAGCCATAGGGTTGTCTTTAAACTAACGTTTGTGCTTGCAGATGCGTTTACTATATTGCTAGGACGTAGCTTTAGTAGTAATAGCATGAGTAGCACGACAATCCCGATGGCGACACGCTGATGGAGATCATGGTGTGACGTCGGTGACAAGAAGATCGTGCCGGTGCTTTGGTGATGGAGATCAAGAAGCACATGATGATGGCCATATCATGTCACTTATAAATTGCATGTGATGTTAATCCTTTATGCACCTTATCTTGCTTAGAACGACGGTAGCATTATGAGGTGATCTCTCACTAAAATTTCAAGACGAAATTGTGTTCTCCCCGACTGTGCACCGTTGCGACAGTTCTTCGTTTCGAGACACCACGTGATGATCGGGTGTGATAGACTCAACGTTCACATACAACGGGTGCAAAACAGTTGCACACGCGGAACACTCGGGTTAAGCTTGACGAGCCTGGCATGTGCAGACATGGCCTCGGAACACATGAGACCGAAAGGTCGAGCATGAATCGTATAGTTGATATGATTAGCATAGAGATGCTTACCACTGAAACTATTCTCGACTCACGTGATGATCGGACTTGAGATATTGGATTTGGATCATGTACCACTCAAATGACTAGAGAGATGTACTTTTTGAGTGGGAGTTCTTAAGTAATATGATTAATTGAACTAATTGTCATGAACATAGTCTAATGGTCTTTGTGAATTACGATGTAGTTTGCGCTATAGCTCTACTGTTTTTATATGTTCCTAGAGAAAATTTAGTTGAAAGTTGATAGTAGCAAACTTTGCAGACTGAGTCTGTAAAACCGAGGATTGTCCTCATTGCTGCGCAGAAGGCTTATGTCCTTAATGCACCACTCGGTGTGCTGCACCTCGAGCGCCGTCTGTAGATGTTGTGAACATCCGACATACACGTTTCTGATGACTACACGATAGTTCAGTGCAAAATACTTAATGGCTTAGAAGCAAAGCGCCGAAGACGTTTTGAAACGTCACGGAACATAAGAGATGTTCTAAAGAGATGAAATTGTGATTTCATGCTTGTGCCCTTGTTAAGAGGTATGAGACCTCTGACAAGATTCTTTGTCCATGAAATAAAGGAGAAAATCTCAATCGTTGAGCGTGTGCTCAGATTATCTGAGTACGAAAATCGCTTGAATCAAGTGGGAGTTGATCTTCCAGATAAGATAGTGATGGTTCTCCAAAGTCACTGCCACCAAGCTGTGAGAGCTTCGTGCTGAACTATAACATATCAAGGATAGATACAATGATCCTTGAGCGATTCGCGATGTTTGACACTGCGAAAGTAGAAATCAAGAAGGAGCATCAATAGTTGATGGTTAGTAAAACCACTAAGTTTCGATAAAGGCAAGGGCTAGTAGGGATACTTCGTGAAACGGCAAAGCAGTTGCTGCACTAATTAAGAGACTCCAGATTAAACCCAAGCCCGGGACTAAGTTCTTCTGTTATGAGGGGAACGGTCACTGAGGCGGAGAAACTCTAGATACTTGGTAGATAAGAAGGCTAGCAGAAGTCGAAAGAAGTATATTTGATATACATGATGTTGATGTGTACTTTACTAGTACTCCTAGTAGCACGAGGTTATTGGATACCAGTTCGGTTGCTAAGTGATTAGTAACACGAAATGAAAGCTACAGCATAAACAGAGACTAGCTAAAGGCAAGGTGACGATACGTGTTGGAAGTGTTTCCAAGGTTGATATGATCAAACGTCGCACACTCCCTCTACCATCAGGGATTGGTGTTAAACCTAAATAATTGTTATTTGGTGCTTGCGTTAAGCATGAACATGACTGGATCGTGTTTATTACAATACGATTATTCATTTAAAGAGAATAATGGTTACTCTATTTGCTTGAATAATCACCTTCAATGGTTTATTGAATCTCGATCGTAGTGTTACACATGTTCATGATATTGGTGCCAAAAGATACGAGGTAATGATGATAGTACCACTTACTTGTGGCACTGCCACTTGAGTCATGTTGGTATAAATTGCATGAAGAGGCTCCATGCTGATGGATCTTTATACTCACTTGATTTTGAATCACTAGTGACATGCAAATCATACCACATGAGCAAGGCCTTGTTTTCATTGAGATGAAACAAGATAGTAACTTGTTGGAAGTGATACATTTTGATGTATGCAGTCCAATGGGTGCCGAGGCACACAGTGGATATCATTATGTTCTTACTTCAATGATGATTTGAGTAGATACAAGAGTATTTACTTAATGAATCACAAGTCTGAAATATTGAAAAGTTCAATTCTGTTTCAGGAGTGAAGTTCGTCGTAACAAGAGGATAAACTGTCTACGATATGATCATAGAAATGAATATCTGAGTTACGAGTTTTGGTACGCAGTTAAGACAATATGGAAATTGTTTCGCAGTTCATGCCACCTCGAACATCATAGTGTGATGATGTGTCTGAACGTCATAGCTACGCACTATTTGGTATGGTGCATGCTATGATGTCTTTTATCGAATTACCACTATAATTTATGGGTTATGCATTAGAGACAACTGCATTCACTTTAAATAGGGCACCGCGTATTTCCGTTGAGATGACACAGTATAGACTGAGGTTTAGAGAAATCTAAACTGTCGTTTCTTGAAAGTTTGGGGCTTCGACACTTGTGTGAAAAAGTTTCAGTCGAATAAGCTCAAACCCAAAGCGGATAAATGCATCTTCATAGGATATCCAAAACAGTTGGGTACATCTCCTATCTCAGATCCGAAAGCAAAGTGTTTGTTTCTAGAAACGGATCCTTTCTCGAGGAAAGGTTTCTCTCGAAAGAATTGAGTGGGAGGGTGGTAGAACTTGATGAGGTTATTGAAACATCACTTCAACCAGTGTGTAGCAGGGCGCAGGAAGTTGTTCCTGTGGCGCCTACACCAATTGAAGTGAAAGCTGATGATGGTGATCATCGAGCATCGGATCAAGTTACTACAAACCTCGTAGGTTGACAAGGTCGCGTACTACTGCAGAGTGGTATGGTAACCCTGTCTTGGAGGTCATGTTGAGCAACAGTGAACCTACGAGTTATGGAGAAAGCAATGGTGGGCCCGGATTCCGACAAATGGCTGGAAGCCATGAAATCTGAGAGAGGATCCATGTATGAAAACAAAGTGTAGACTTTGGAAGAACTACTTGATGGTCATAGGACTATAGAGTAAAGATGGATCTTTAAAAGGAAGACAGACGATGATGGTGATAAGTCAGTATTAAGAAAAGCTCGACTTGTCGCAAAGATGTTTCCGACAAGATCAAACAGTTGACTATGATGAGACTTTCTCACTCGTAGCGATGGTGAAAGTCTGTTAGAATTATGTTAGTAGTTGTTGTATTATTTATGAAATATTGCACATAGGATGTCAAAACATTGTTTCCTCGACGGTTTCCTTGAGCAAACATTGTATGGGATACAACCAGGAGGTTTTGTCGATCCTAAAGATACTAGCAAGTATGCAAGCTCCAGCGATCCTTCAATGGACTGGTGCAAGCATCTCGGAGTTGTAATATACACTTTGATGAGATGATCAAAGATTTTGGGTTTGTACAAGGTTTATGAGAAACTTGTATTTCCAAAGAAGTGAGTGGGAGCACTATAGAATTTCTGATAAGTATATGTGGTTGACATATTGTTGATCAGAAGTAATGTAGAATTTCTGTAAAGCATACAAGGTTGTTTGAAAGAATTTTTCAAAGGAGTACCTGGATTGCACTACTTGAACGTTGAGCATCAAAGATCTATGGAGATAGATCGAAATATCTTAATGGAAGTTTCAACAAAATGCATGCCTTAACAAGTTTTTGAAGGAGTTCAAAATAGATCAGCAAAGAAGGAGTTCTTGGTCGCGTTGTGAGGTGTGAATTTGAGTAAGACTCAGAACCCGACCCCGCATAATAAAGAGAATAGACGAAGGTCGTCTTCTATGCCTTGGCCGTAGAATCTGAAGTATGCCATGCTGGGTACCGCACCTGATGTGTGCCTTGACTCAAAGTCTGTTGAGAGGTACAGAGAGTGATCCATGATTGAATCACTAAGCAGCGGTCAAAATTTATCCTTAGTAACTGATGGACTAAGGAATTTTTCTCGATTATGGAGGTGGTTAAAAGAGTTCGTCGTAAAGGGTTACGTCGATGCAAGCTTTGACACTAATCCTAATAACTATGAGTAGTGAAACGGATTCGTATAGTAGAGTGGATATTTGGAGTATTTCCGAATAGCACATAGTAGCAGCATCTATAAGATGACATAAAGATTTGTAAAGAACACACGGATCTGAAAGTTTCAGAACCGTTGGCTAAAACCTCTCTCACGAGCAAGACGTGATCAGACCCCAGAACTATATGGGTGTTGGATTTGTTGAAATCACATGGTGATGTGAACTAGATTATTGACTCTAGTGCAAGTGGGAGACTGTTGGAAATATGCCCTAGAGGCAATAATAGTTAGTTATTATTATATTTCTTTGTTCATGATAATCGTTTATTATCCATGCTATAATTGTATTGATTGGAAACACAATACTTGTGTGGATACATAGACAAAACACTGTCCCTAGTAAGCCTCTAGTTGACTAGCTCGTTGATCAAAGATGGTCAAGGTTTCCTGGCCATTGGCAAGTGTTGTTACTTGATAACGGGATCACATCATTAGGAGAATCATGTCATGGACTAGACCCAAACTAATAGATGTAGCATGTTGATCGTGTCATTTTGTTGCTACTGTTTTCTGCGTGTCAAGTATTTGTTCCTATGACCATGAGATCATATAACTCACTGACACCGGAGGAATGCTTTGTGTGTATCAAATGTCGCAACGTAACTGGGTGACTATAAAGATGCTCTACATGTATCACCGAAGGTGTTTGTTGAGTTAGTATGGAGCAAGACTGGGATTTGTCACTCCATATGACGGAGAGGTATCTCGGGGCCCACTCGGTAATACAACATCACACACAAGCCTTGCAAGCAATGTGACTTAGTGTAAGTTGCGGGATCTTGTATTACGGAACGAGTAAAGAGACTTGTCGGTAAACGAGATTGAAATAGGTATGCGGATACTGACGATCGAATCTCAGGCAAGTAACATACCGAAGGACAAAAGGAATGACATACGGGATTATATGAATCCTTGGCACTGAGGTTCAAACGATAAGATCTTCGTAGAATATGTAGGATCCAATATGGTCATCCAGGTCCAGCTATTGGATATTGACCGAGGAGTCACTCGGGTCATGTCTACATAGTTCTTGAACCTGCAGGGTCTGCACACTTAAGGTTCGACGTTGTTTTATGCGTATTTGAGTTATATGGTTGGTTATCGAATGTTGTTCGGAGTCCCGGATGAGGTCACGGACGTCACGAGGGTTTCCAGAATGGTCCGGAAACGAAGATTGATATATAGGATGACCTCATTTGATTACCGGAAGGTTTTCGGAGTTACCGGGAATGTATCGGGAATGACGAATGGGTTCCGGGTGTTCACCGGGGGGGGGGGCAACCCACCCCGGGGAAGCCTATAGGCCTTGGGGGTGGCGCACCAGCCCTTGGTGGGCTGGTGGGACAGCCCAAGAAGGCTCTATGCGCCAAGGATAGAAAATCAAAGAGAAAGGAAAGAAAGGAGGTGGGAAAGGAGAGAAGGACTCCACTTTCCAATCCTAGTTGGACTAGGATTGGAGGAGGACTCCTCCTCCCTTGGTGGCGCAGCCCTTGGGGCTCCTTGAGCCTCAAGGCAAGCCTTCCCTCCCTCCTCCTATATATATGGAGCAATTAGGGCTGATTTGAGACAACTTTTAAAAGGCAGCCCGACCACATACCTCCATGGTTTTACCTCTAGATCGCGTTTCTGCGAACCTCGGGTGGAGCCCTGTCGAGATCAGATCACCACCAACCTCCGGAGCGCCGTCATGCTGCCGGAGAACTCATCTACCTCTCCGTCTCTCTTGCTGGATCAAGAAGGCCGAGATCATCATCGAGCTGTACGTGTGCTGAACGCGGAGGTGCCGTCCGTTCGACACTAGATCGTGGGACGGATCGCGGGACGGTTCGTGGGACGGTTCGCGGGGCGGATCGAGGGACGTGAGGATGTTCCACTACATCAACCGCGTTCACTAACGCTTCTGCTGTGCGATCTACAAGGGTACGTAGATCGGAAATCCCCTCTCGTAGATGGACATCACCATGATAGGTCTTCGTGCGCGTAGGAAATTTTTTGTTTCCCATGCGACGTTCCCCAACATAATCATTGCCTTAGATGTCTTCATAATTATTTGATTTTCTATCAATTGCTCGACAGTAATTTGTTCACCCACCATATTTTTTTCCTTTATGAGATAAGCCTCTAGTGAAACCTATGCCCCCCGGGTCTATTTTCCATATTATATTTTTAGTTCTATAAACCAAAAATACCAAAAAATACTTTGCTGCAATTTTTTTACTTTTGTTTCCGCAATATTTTATATCTATCCCTATCAGATCTCATCCTTGCAAATAACTCTGAAGGGATTGACAACCCCTTTATAGCGTTGGGTACAAGTGTTTGGTTATTTGTGTAGGTACTACTATTGGGGCCTTGCTTGTTCCTTCTACTATATTGATACCTTGGTTCTCAACAAACTGAGGGAAATACTTATCTACTTTGCTACAACACCCTTTCCTCTTCAAGGGAAAACCAATGCAAGCTCAAGAGGTAGCACTCACCCACGAAAATAGGGGCGGACCTCGTCGAACGCACGGGGAGGTCGTCGAACACCAGACCCTCACAGTGACGAAACAATTACACATGTAAATCCACCCGATCAACACAAATACTTTTTATAAAAAAATAAGAAAATATATGACCTAATTCATATTTTGCAAAATTTGACCTAGTAGTCCTCTCGAAGGTCGAAGAGGACCTTTTCGGTCAACATGAGGCCGAAGCGGTGTCGAGGTTCGGGGGTGAGTTGCGTCTGGTGTGGCGTATTAACAGCTGCAAGTGGGGATTGTAATGGCGATCAATCAGTGACATCTTCGCATCACCACACACAAGTGCACGTGCCTCGTGTCGTGCCGGGGTGTCGGGTAAGGGTGTCAGGGTGTCGTGTTGTGTCGGGGTGTCGGGGCGTTGTGTCGGGGCGTCGTGTCAGGGTGTCATGTAAGGGTGTCGGGGTGTCATGTCAAGGTGTCGGGGTGTCGTTTTGTTCTTCTTCCTATTCTTCTTTTCCCCTCTTCTTCTTTTTCTTCTTCTTCCTCTTCTTCCTTTACTTCTCCTTCTTCCTTTACTTCTTCTTCTTCCAATTCTTCTTCTTCTTCGTCCTCCTCCTCTTCTTCTTCTTCTTCTTCTTCTTCTTCTTCTTCTCCTCCTCCTCCTCCTTTTTTCTTCTCCTCCTCCTCTTCCTCCTCCTTTTTTCTTCTCCTCCTCCTCCTCCTCCTCTTCTTCTTCTTTTCCATTTTCCTCTTATTCTTCTCCTCCTCTCCTCTTTTTCTTCTTATCCTTCTTCTTATTATTATTTTTTCTTCTCCTCCTCATCATCTCTTCTTTTTCTTCTTCTTCTTCTCCCCCTCCTCTTTTCTTCTTTTTCTTCTTCTTCTTTTCTCCTCCTCCTCCTCCTCCTCCTCCTCTTCTTCTTCTTCTTCTTCCTCTTCTTCCTTTTTCCCTTTATCCTCTTCTTCTACTTAATTGTTCTTCTTTTCTTCTTATTTTTTCCATCTTTCTTCTTCTTCTTCTTCTTCTAATTATCTAAACCTAAACCAAACACTAATTACCGTAAACCTAAACAGAAAAACAGAGAAAAGCTCACCTTGAGGGACGGTGGAGGGGACGGTGCGGTGGTGGTGGGGCGATGCGGTGGTGGGGGACGGCACCGGGAGGGGGGATCTGCGGGGAGGTGGCTGGCACGGGGGAGCCAACATGGGGAGGGGGCGTCATGGGGAGGGGTGCTACCTCTTGAGCTTGCGTTGGTTTTTCCCTTGAAGAGGAAAGGGTGATGCAACAAAGTAGCGATAAGTATTTCCCTCAGTTTGAGAACCAAGGTATCAATCCAGTAGGAGTATCAAGATGAGGCACCAATGTACCTGCGCAAAAACAAACAAACTTGCACCCAACGCGAAAAAGGGGTTGTTAATCCCTTCATGATTATTTGCAAGGTGAGATCTGAAGGTGAAAAGTGCAACAAAGTATTTTTGGTATTTTTGTAGATCTGAATATATGATGTGAAGTAGACCCGGGGGCCATAGTGTTCACTAGAGGCTTCTCTCATGATAGCAATTATTACAGTGGGTGAACGAATTACTGTCGAGCAATTGATATAATCGCGCAAAGTCATGATGATATCTAACGCAATGATCATACATATAGGCATCACGTCCGAGACAAGTAGACCGATACTTTCTGCATCTACTACTAGTACTCCACACATCGACCGCTATCCAACATGCATCTAGTGTATTGAGTTCATAACAAACAGAGGAACGCCTTAAGCAAGATGACATGATGTAGAGGGATAAATTCATGCAATATGATATAAACCCCATCTTTTTACCCTTGATGGCAACAACACGATGCGTGCCTCGCTACCCTTTCTGTCACTGGGTGAGGACACTGCACGGTATGAACCCAAAACCAAGCACTTCTCCTATTGCAAGAATTATAGATCAAGTTGGCCAAACGAAACCCATAACTCGAAGAGAATTACAAGGATATGAAATCATGCATATAAGAGATCAGAGGAGACTCAAATAATATTCATAGATAATCTGATCATAAATCCACAATTTATCGGATCTCGACAAACATACCGCAAAAGAAAGTTACATCGGATAGATCTCCATGTAGATCATGGGGAACTTTGTATTGAAGATCCAAGAGAGAGAAGAAGCCATCTAGCTACTAGCTATGGACCCGAAGGTCTGTGGTGAACTACTCACGCATCATCGGAGAGGCAATGGTGTTGATGAAGAAGCCCTCCGTGTCCGAACCCCCCTCTGACAGGGCACCAGAACAGTCCCCAGATGGGATCTTGCGGAGACAGAAGCTTGCGGCGACGGAAAAGTATTTTCGTGGCTCTCCTCTTTGGTTTCGAGATTTTAGAGAATTTATAGGTGAAAGAGGTAGGTCAAAGGAGGCACGTGGGGCCCACAAGCCTGCCAGGCGCGCCCCCCTAGGGCGCGCCTAGGGGGCTTGTGTTATCCCACGATGTGTCCTGCCTTGGTTCTCAAGTCCCATGCGTATCTTCTGTTATGGAAAAAATCACCCCGCAGGTTTTATTCCGTTTGGACTCCGTTTAATATTCTTTTCTGAAAAAGGTCAAAAACACGGAAAAAACAGAAACTGGCACAAGGTACTGAGTTAATATTTTAGTCCCAAAAAAGATATAAAATAGCATATTCATGCATATAAAACATCCAAAGCTGACAAGATAATAGCATGGAACCATCAAAAATTATAGATACGTTGGAGACGTATCTAGGGGCGGCACAGGGAGGGGGCGACGCAGAGAGGAGGGGGCCGCAGGGAGGGGCCGACATGGGGGAGCCGGCGCAGAGAGGGGGCGGTGCTGGGAGGGGGGAGCCGTGGGGAGGGGGGCGGCGAGGGGTGGCGGGATGGTGGGGGATGGAGCAGGGAGGGGGTGCCATGGGGAGGAGGTCGGCGTGGTGGTACGGGGCGGGGTGGGGACGTTGGTGGGGCGACGCGGGGACGAGAGGCAGGGAGGTGTGGGGAGATCGGCGGGAGAGAGAGAGAGAGAGGTGGGATCGGGGAGAGGGTAGATGGGGGTGTGGGGAGATGGGGCACGCGAGCCGTTATGTGGTCGTCCCCTTTGTTGTCCGCCGGGGGCTCCAGCTGATGGCAAAGAGGGTTGTGGCAGATGGCAAAGAAGCACCTGACGGAAACCATGCCGCTCACTTAACCCACGGTGCAGTGGGCCCCGCCTGGTCTGTTTGCTGTCTGTGTGGTTCATCTTTTCCGTCCGCGAGCAGATGGCAAAAACACACTCATGGCAAATAGTATATTTTCCATCAGCTAGTTCTTTGTCGTCTACCTGGTCTATCTTTGTCGTCCGCCAGCAGACCGCAAAGAACGCACTCATGGAAAACAATATCTTTGCTATCAGCCAGTTCTTTGTCGTGTGTTTGTCGACAACTGCCGGCAAAGAGTCTCTTTGCCATTTGCCAGCAGACGACAACGATCATGCATATGGCAAATTCCCCGATTCCAGTAGTGAACCCTGTCCAAACAAACACGTACGTTGGTTGCACCTGCCCTTTTATTGTCATACGTATACAAAACTCAAGAGAAGCCCAGATCAGTCAAGGGACATAGTTCCAAAGTATCCTAGAATACCTCCATCTGAGATTCTCCCCTTGTTGTAGCTGAAAAATGCTCAAAACTCCACATGGCTTTGTTAAAGTCACCAACACCTAACCATAACACATCATACATTGAGTTTAGATCAAGCATTTGTGTCCACATGAGATGTCTATCCTCAAGTCTCAGCTCCCCATAGATAAAAGTCACTCTCCATAATGGGTCCAAATCAGATGTGCGCACTAGAGTGTTAATGTAGCATTCAGTTTTATCCTAAACTTCCATGTTCAAAGCTTCATGCCAATACAAAGCTAAACCACCGCTCAATCCATCACTCTCCACACTACAAAAGCCTCGAAGATCAAGTATGCCTCTTAACTTCTTCATCCATTCTTCTTTCTGTCTCGTCTCGCATAGAAAAAAAATCTTGGGGGAGTGCGACTAAACCAAAGTTGCCAACTCATGAACTGTCCGGTAATTCCCCCCACCCCGGTAGTTCCAACTTAACATATTCATTGGTCCCGGCGGCGCTCCTCCTAGGAGCCCGCTCATACGTCTCAAACGTATCTATAATTTTGTATCGTTCCATGTTGATATATTATCATTCTAGAATAATTTTTGGGTACTTATTACCATTTTATATTATTTTTGAGCACTAACCTATGGACCCAGTGCCCAGTGCCAGTTGTTGTTTTCTGCGTGTTTTTCACTTTGCAGGTTTTCCATACCAAACGAGGTCCAATTGCCCTGAAACTTTTTGGTGATTTTTTCTTGACTAAAAGAAGGCCAACGAGCATCGGAAGAAGGCTGGAGGCCTCACGAGGGGCCAACAAGCCAACAGGGGGCGACCTAGGGGGCGCCCTGATGGCTTGTGCCCTCCCGACTCCGTTCTTTGGCTTATAAATTCTCATATACCGTAAAAATACCAAAGGGAGTCCTGGAGCACTTTTTACACTGTCGCTTGTCTCTATTCCGATGGGAGGCCATCTGGAGCTTCGTTCTGGCACCCTGCTGGAGGGGGATCAATCACGGAGGGCCACTTCATCAAACTTCATGCCCTCACGATGATGCGTGAGTAGTTCACCACGGATCTACGGTCCATAGTGAGTACCTAGATGGCAATCTCTCTCTCTCTTTTACTTCAATACAATGATCATCGTATCTTCGTTGTGATCCATATGATGTAATTCCTTTTGTGCGGTGCGTTTGTTGGGATCCGATGAATTGTGGGTTCATGTTTAGATTATTCATGATAAATATTTGAGTCACATCTGAATACTTATACGATTTTTATGTGCATGATTATGATAGATTTGTAATTCTCTCCGATCTATTGAAATAGTTTGGCCAACTAGATCAATTTTTCTTCGATGAGAGAGTTGCGTTATGGTAGGTTCAACCTGGCGAATTTCTATATCCCAGTGATAGAAGGGGACACAATGTGTCTTTGTGTTTCTGCTATTAAGGATAAAACGATGGGGTTTATTCATATTCGTTGAGTTTACTTTGTCTACAACATGTCATTGTTCTCCATGCATTACTCTGTTTTACTTGATACTCTAGATGCATGCTGGGTCGCGGTCGATGTGCGGAGTAACAGTAATAGGTGCAGGCAGGAGTCGGCCTATTTGTTGATGGATGTGATGCCTATATACAAATGATCATTGACATGGATATTGCGTAACTATCCGCTTTTTTGACAATTGCCCAATGGTAATTTGTTCACCCACCGTATGCTATTTTTCATGAGAGATGCCATTAGGGATAGCTATAGCCCCCGGGTCTATTCACAACATATTGATGAAACCTTCATTACCTTGTTGTTATTTACTTGTTTTTATTTTATCTTGCTATCTACAATGATCTACACACCTCACTTGCTTCCAAATAACACGACAAGAGGATTGACAACCCTCTTGTCCGCGTTGGGTGCAAGTTGTTTGTTCTTTTGTGTGCAGACGGTGAAGTCGGTTGTGGTTGATATTCCAATTGGTTCGATAAACCTTGGTTTCATAACTGAGGGAAATACTTACCCACTTTGTGCTACGATAACCAATTCCTCTTCACGGAAAACCCAACGGAGATCACGAGTATCAGGAAGGATTTCTGGCGTAGTTGCCGGGGAATATCAACTACCAAGTAACTCAACACACAATTTTATTCACTTCTTCATTTTTTTATTTGCTCATATATTTAGTTTGTCTCATACAAAAAATACAAAAAAATAAAAAAATAAAAAAATTTATCTTTGCTTGTTTTGCTAGTCACTATATTGCATCTTCGCTCTCTAGTTTACTTGCTTAGCTATGCTATCTTTCTCTTTGTCACACAAAAACAGAAAGTAAAATGAAAAAATAAAGATAAATGGGTCCTCATCCGCTAGATAATGTTTTAAAAATACCCGTTTAGGTTGAAACCGTTGCTAGTGAGAGTGCACCAGATTATCTTTATGAGGTCTTGCTTGAAAATCATGAATCTAAAAATTGTGAAATTTATAAAGTGCTTCATGATAGTTCCTTGAATGAAAAGCATGATTGCTATACTCTTGAATGTTAATATGATCCTACATGTAATAATTATGATAGAGGCAAATATGGTTATATAAATTTTCATGTTACTCACTTACCTCTCTTGATACACAAATTGTTAATGATTCATCCTTCCTACATGCTTATGCTAGACACTTCTTGTCTTGATAAATTGTTTGCTTATAAAATGCCCATGAATAGGAAGTATGTTAGACTTAAATGTTCTTGTAACATGTTTTATGATGCTCTCTTTGTGATTCAATTCTTGTCTTTTATGTGAGCATCATTGAAATTTCAAGCCTATCTTTATGTCTATGGAGAAAGAGCTTGTTGGGAGGCAATCCAATAGTTAACTTATTTTTTGCTTTTCATTTTTATGTTAGTCAGTGATAACATGATTATTTACTCAGTAATGATTGCGTTATTATGTTTTAATTAGTGTTTGTGCCAAGTAAATCTTTTGGGATGATTTGCATGATGAGTAGAACTGATACGATGTAAAAACAGAAACTTTGACGTCCAATGCAGAATTTCTGTAATCTTACTGGAACATCTTTTTAAGCTGAATTTTTTACAACGAATTCCTATACAATTCCTCACGTCTTCCTAACTTTTCAGAATTTGTGGAGTTATATAAATATAGGTTAATTATAGATTACTACAAAGTGTTCTGTTTCAGTCAGATTCTAGTTTTGCATGTGTAGTCTGCTTGTTTTGATGATGTTATGGATTGTATAGCGGGGTATAATCCCTGGAGGAGTTAAGATACAATACCCTATGCTAAAATAAAATCATAATCAATTTGTAACAGCACCTGGAAGTATTTGATATGTTGCTTATACTAACGGATCTCACAAAGTTTTGTTGAATTTTATGTGATTGAAGTTTTAAAGTTTTGGGTATTGTCCCGTTGGACAAAGGATTGAGGAGAAGAAAAATCCTAAGCTTGGGGATGCCCAAGGAAACCCAAGGTACTATTCTAGGAAGATTCAAGCGTCTAAGCTTGGGGATGCCCCAGAAGGCATCCCCTCTTTTCGTCTTAATCCATCGGTATGTTACTTGGAGCTATACTTGTATTCGTCACATTATATGAGTTTTGCTTGGAGCATCATTTGCTTTTGTTTGCTTTTAATTTCAGTTTACCATAATCATTGCATTATGGACACACCTATTTGAGATAGAGACAACATCATCAAAATTTGTTAGAATACTCTATGTGCTTCACTTATATCTTTTGAGCTTAGAAGTTGCTCTAGTACTTCACTTATATATTTTTGAGCACGGTGGCATGTAGATTTTATAGAAATATTATGCTCTCATTATTCACTTATATTTGTTTGAGATATGGAAAAATAGTGATGGTAATTTGCAAGGGTCATAAAACTAGATAAAAATAATTAATATCCAACGAGTGCTCATAAAAACCATCATGTAGCACATATAGAGAAATTGTGGGTTAATGATATCGATGTGGTGACATGAAAAAGGTGTGGGTGCATTATTATTAATTCAGATAGGTGTCGGTATTAAGAGATGTTAAACTACTTGTTCATCTATTTTTTTAAAGGCATGGTGATGATGTGTGAGCATTTCTATTCCTTGTTGAAATCTTTGTGTTGTTTTGAGTCGGAATCACGCGATGGTTAATTCCAACCAACCCTTTCCCTCGGGGCATGCGAGTAGTACTTTGGTTTTTGATAAAAGTAATAAAACTTTGCAATAAGTATATTAGTTCTTCATGACTAATGTGACACCATGGACATACACACTCTCACCTCCTCGTATTTGCTAGCCTCTTCGGTACCGTGCATCGCCCGTTCTCACCTTGAGGATCAATGCAACTTTTGCTGGTGCATCCAAATACCGTGACATGACATGCTTTATTGCACATAAACCTTTTTATATCCTTCTCACAACATCCACCATACCTACCTATCATGGCATCTCCATAGCCATTCCGAGATAGATTCATCATGAATAAGAGCAGGGTCCGACTACGGAAGGAAACAAACGAGAAAAAAGGAACGACGTCCATCCTTGCTATCCCAGGCTGCCAGCCTGGAACCCATCCTAAAACGATGAAGAATAAGAAGAAGAAGCAACTCCAAATGAACAATCAACGCGCTCGCG
Source organism: Hordeum vulgare subsp. vulgare (assembly GCF_904849725.1). Classification (NCBI taxonomy): domain Eukaryota; kingdom Viridiplantae; phylum Streptophyta; class Magnoliopsida; order Poales; family Poaceae; genus Hordeum; species Hordeum vulgare. Next base: position 201,515,074 of record NC_058519.1, on the reverse strand, counting down.
TCAAGTAACCTTTACATGTACCTGCAACTGGTGTTCTAGTAATCTGTGAGCCATAATCTCGGACCTTCATCTACAACAGACCCTCGTGATCACAACGATACGAAGTATGGCAGTACTCCCAAACAATCTGCACCAGTACTTGGGACATCGGAGTTATCTCGCCACTACTACTATTGAAGCAATTACGAACATCCTTCGTTCTGAGATACAAAGAAATCTGAATGATAACGATGTGCTCGAGAATCCCCTGGAGTTCAACTCCACGGAAGAAATCAAGTCAGACAGGACGCACCAAGAGAGAACTCCGTCACATCGACATCATATAGATTCGAAGAATATCCGCGTGATCCTAAAAAAATTGAGCGAGAAGAGGAGTAGAATTAAATTATTACGTCAAGATTCCTCACCAAAGCATATAAGAGGAGAAAAAAGAATCCTACTCTCCGATATATAACTAGACTCAAAGTAGTTTTTCACTAGACTCGACTCGGCCAAGTTCGATTAATCAAGGGGGCTCCTAGATCGGTACTGCTCTGATACCAACTTGTCACGCCCAAGATGTGACCCTATCCTCAATTTGGCATGAGGGCCTCGTCAAGGATAGAAGTGCATTTCGTCGTGTCGCAAGAATGGATATCGTTACAAGTACATGTGCTGAAAAGAAGAGATATATATAGAATTGGCTTACACTCGCCACAAGCTACATCAGAGTCGCATCAGTACAATACATAATCATCATGAATAAGAGCAGGGTCCGACTACGGACGAAAACAAACGAGAAAAAAAGAACGACGTCCATCCTTGCTATCCCAGGATGCCGGCCTGGAACCCATCCTAGATCGATGATGAATAAGAAGAAGAAGCAACTCCAAATGAACAATCAACGTGCTTGCTCAAGTAATATTTACCTGTACCTGCAACTGGTGATGTAGTAATCTGTGAGCCACACGGGACTCAGCAATCTCATTTCCAAAGGTATCAAGACTAGCAAAGCTTAATGGGTGAGGTATGGTTAAGTGGCGAGGTTGCAGCAGCGGCTAAGCATATATTTGGTGGCTAAACTTACGAGTACCAGAAATAAAGAGGGGAAAGACCTACGCATAACGGACGTGACTACTGATGATCAAATGAATGATCCTGAACACCTACCTACGTCAGACATAACCCCACCGTATCCTCGATCGGAGAAGGAACTCACGACAGAGACAGTCACGGTTATGCACGTAGTTGGCAAGTTTTAATTAAGTTATTTTCAATTTATCTAGAACCAGTGTTAAACAAAGTTTCCACGTTGCCACATAACCGCGGGCACGGCTTTTCGAAAAGATTTAATGCTGCAGGGGTGCTTCAACTAGTCCATCACAAATTACCACAAGCCGCATAGAAATCCTCGATCACGAAGCTCGCGATCTCGCCGGACTCCTTAGTGGAAAACCTCAACTCTGAGATTACCCAAAGCATCACCGGAATCCCAATGCACAAGATATCTCGTCAAAGGTAAAACTAATCCAGCAAGGCCGCCCGGCGCGTCGACGATCCCGATAGGAGCCGCGTATCTCGTTCTCAGGACACGACGGATGAGCGACGCGTACGGTGGCCTCATAGAAATCACCCAAGTTTCCCGGGGTTGGCCCCGCACAGTGCTCTGTTTTTGGACCAGCACCATCAGCACTGGCCCCCTTGTATTATGTAGAATTACGCCTCAGGTAGCGCTAACTCCCTATGCATTTCCATTTAACAGAATTATTATGTTGGGCAAATGTAGTACCAATGTTGGGCCTTGCCAAACCACCTTTAATCTAAAAACGAATTATCAAGGGGGTCCCCATAATAACCCCAATCGTGTTCGGAGCGCTCAAATATGGAACATAACACCGGTAGGCGAAACTAAGGGGGCAAAGGTGGAACAAAACACCAGGCTAGAAAGGCCGAGCCGTCCACCTTTTACCAAGTATATAGGTGCATTAAATTAATTAACATTTAATATGGTGATATGACAAGGGACCCATGTAAACACATGGAAGGAACTGCACCTGCAACTAGCAACGCTAACACAGGGTTAAGCAAGCGGTAACATAGCCAATCAGTGGTTTGCTAGGTTGAATAGGTTGAAGGTTTTTCATGGCATTGTTGAGAGGCTGATATTTAACATGTGGTAGGCAACGAGACATAATCGCTACAAGCAATAAAACTAGCATGGCAATGATAGTAGTGGTATCTGGGGAAATGGTCATCTTGCCTGAAATCCCGCTTGGAAGAAGAATGCCTCCGTGAAGCAGACGAACCGATGTAGTCGAACGGGTCCTCATAATTCGACACGCTTGCGGAACTCTATCGAGACAAAGGAAACCGGAACCAAGCATCAACACACGATATACACCACACGATGCACAACACAAATGATGCATGAGCAGCTGAACACATGCAAGACACGGCATGACAATTCACAACACTCAAACACTACACATTAAGTGAAGTTCAATATGCAACGAGATGCATATTGACGAAACTCCACGTTTAATTAGTTAGTTCTGTCTCGTTTAGATACACATCAATATTTAATGTGGTTAAACATGGCAAGAGGTGAAGCGTAATTAATCTACCTATCTAGGTATTTTAAATGAGGTCGGAAATGACATATAGCACCTCCGAAACGACCTCACATGTTAATTTACAATTCTGTCCAGATCTGAACTAACATGTTTAATTAGTTGTTAAACAGAAAAACAAATAGGTTCACGTGATTCTACACGTCGTTACAAGCAATTTACATATAGAGAACATCTCCAACAGAGCTACGGTTCAAAAGATACAAGCACCTTAAGATATGATGGCATGAACGCAATATGTGTGCAATGACAGTCACGAGCACTTCAAAACATACAACCAGCAAGAGAAAATGAAACCGCACGAGATTCTAAGCAAGTTTCATATAGGACACGACCAAAACGGAGCTACGGATCAAAAACTACGAGCTAAACAAGAAATCACTAGAATCTGCCAAAATCAGCCACATAGCATTTTCTACACCCCACAACTACGAGCTACTCAACTCCAATATACTCAACCAAGACATGACACGAAGGAGGGCAAGAAGCACTACAACATACAACCAACAACAACTAGCATGGGAGCATGGATCACTAGGAAAAGAAGTCACAAAATGGCTTCTCACACATAGTTTGAGACATAGTAAAAATAACAGTTTATGAAACAACGGTTTTTGATCTGAAGCCATATTGACAGCAGAAAAACCATAAGCTACAGGACTCCAAATGGCATGAAAATTCACAGCATGCTAGAGAATCCTAAAGTCTACAACTAACTCCATTGGACCAACTTCAAAAGAGCTACAGATCACAAGATAGAAGCAAGATAATACAACAACAAAATATAACAGATTCAGGCTTAGAAATATTTCAGCATCTCTAAAACATCACTATTTCCTAGCAAGTAAAGATCAACCAAAGCACACCTAAACATGGATTTCTATTGCAACCAAAATTACCAGGGGCTAGACTAAACTTCAAAGGGCAAATCTCTAGTTGACAACTACCTCATATCACGCACGGATTAAATCCCACAAAATAAACAAAAGGGCGACATGGCAAAATATCGCTCGAACTAACTTGCTCAAAAGCTAAAACTAAATACACAGAAAAATCCTATGGATTTTTTCTACCCCGAAAACATATAAAACATGTGGGGTTGCACAACAATAATATCGCCACACGTAAATGCGAGATAAAATCCTAAACACGGAAAATAAAGTAGCGGCAAATCCCTACACGCAAAAATACCAACGACTACTCTAAAATACATGGCAAAGGGGTTCCTAAAACATGAACATTTCTAGTACGGTATTCGAGCTATTCGAACACGCGCGGAAAATAAATGCGGGCAACTATCCTATTGAGACAACACGTTAACCTATGCATTTGGCACGACAAACCATGTTAAACAATTATGCAAGTTGTAAAATCGTGTTCTACGCAAAAATCTACACAAAATACATATCTAATTCTTCGTGATCCGGCTTACGATTTAAAAGTTACGGTGTTTTTAATATCTAGCAAATTCCTGAAATTTAAATAAAAATCCAAAAAACAAAAAAAACTGACGGGCCTAATCTGCCTACCGGGCTGAAACTGGTCATTCAGCGCCATATAACTAAATCACGTGCGCGCGCAAGATAGGGGGAACAGGGCGCCTCACCTTGGGTCTGGGGAGATGGGCCGGCGCGGTGCACAGGCCGACGCTGGCTGCGGCAAGAGGAAGGCGCTCGCTTCTGGGCCTCGCAGGGGCACGGGGTGGCCCACTCGAAGGGTCAACGCCAGGTTGAGCGACCCCGTCTCCCTCATCCTCCCGACCGGGACCGGGGACACGCACGATGACGGCGCCTCCTGGCGGCAGGGCGAAGGCGAAGGCGCTGCGAGCGGATCTGGGCGGCCTCACCGGATCTGGCGTTCCCCGGGGAGGCGGCCGGTCGACGGGATGTGAGGGCACGGGACGACGCAGCACGAGAGTAGAACGTCGGCTCGAGGATGGATGCTTCCTTCGAACGGCGCTAGGGCAGAGCGGCGCGACGGTAGGTTGGCAACTAGGAGCTGTGGGAGGAGGCGGCGGAGGAACTCCGGGCCGGCGGAGGCCGGACGGATCTGGCGGCGGGGAGACAGGGGCGAGCTGCTGTTGCTCGGGGGGAGGAGCTCGGGAGTAGGGAGCGGGGATTGGGGGCGGCGGCGCGCTCGGGCCCGGGCGGGCCGGCTATGGGCTCGGGCGGGCCCTGCGCGGGAGGAGAGAGGAGGCAGGGCGCCAGGGGTAGGTGGGCGTGGTGACACGCGAGGGACTCCGGCGAGGGCGTGCTCGGGGCAGGGAGAGCCTGCTGCCTCAGGCAGGGGCGCCATGGGAAGGACCCTCGGGGGTCCCTGGCGAGGATGGCTGTGGGGCGATGCGGGCAGAACGGGGACTATGTATAGACAAATGGGGGGGGGGCTAGGTTAGCAAAATTCCGCCCCGGTTTCAACCGCACGGTCAGATTCGAATAATTCCGAACGCGGGGCGGACTAAGTGGACGTGTAGTGGAGTTATCCGGAGACGAGAGGGAAAACGGGCAGCGCGGCAACAATTTAAAAAACACCGATAACACGTCCGACGAAAGACCGAATACGTTGCCGCTACGGTCAACCGTTCGGGTACTAGACGGACTCCGATTGCGACAAAATTCAACAGACGGCCTACCAATATAAAAATAAGACCGCACATCAAATCTCAACCCAATCAGAGAAAGTTTTATGCACACTTTTAAAAACATGGATTTGACGATGCCGCGGGCGCGTGCGTGTGTGGTCGGGCTCAGAACGGACAACGATGAGAACCGGCATCTAACAACTGATGCAAGTTTTGAAAACTGGCGACAACGGGTTGCCGATGCAATGCATATGATGTGCACGATGAGATGATGATGCGACAAATAAAAATAATCACACGACGGAAACGAAAATAAAGGGGAATCTTCTGGAACGTCGGCTTCGGGCTATCACAACTCTCCTACACTACAAGAGGAACTCGCCCCGAGATCCAAGAATGAAAGGGGGAGAGGATGAGAAAGAATAAGAGATAAAAACTTAGTCGCTTCCTTGACAAACGAGTGAAACCAACGATCCTTGAAGGTTGCAAAGAGATGAGGAATGATATGAGAAACAAGAAAGAATTCACGGAAAATTTCGGCAACACTTCGGTAGGAAAAAGGGACAAAAAAATCAACAAGGTGGGAGAATTAGACAATATTCATAACAAACAACTAAATAGAACAAGGGAACACCATGATCTTGATAGAACAACATGATTGACCCAAAAGAGCAACATCACAATGCCTCCTCAACAATAGAATAGGAACTAGCTCATACGGAAGAAGAGAACGAAGAAAACAATGACAACTATATCGCAAATGAACTTGGCAAGCATCCTTGCAAGAAGAATTGAACGGAGTTGTTGGAAAAACAACAACGAAAAGAACAAGATAGTGGTGGTCTTATGGAAACCTTTTCAAACTAATGAAGAGACAACCAGCCACTAAAAGAAACAAGGATTGATTGGGAGAAACAAGATATGAACAATTTCTTACACCAAGAGGATACATTGAGAACTTGGGTTAATGACAAGCACCATAATAGCAACAATCCATAGTAAAATCCTTAGGTTAAATCCAAACCAAGATAGCTCAATGAAGAAATCATGGGTTGAAAATATCTCATGATCATAGAATTGGTGGGTTTAATTATCTCATACTTGAAAGGAAAACTCTTCGAGACTCCTCCACTAACAAGAATGCTATAATACCACCTCAAAGGATAAGGAAGAACAAATGCACTTGGAAATGCAAGAGAAGAAAAACTTGAAGTTCTCCAATAAGAATCTTGAAGAACACTTGAGAACGAATTGAAACCTTGATGAACCACCATGAAGGACCACCGTATACAAATGAATGATGCAAAGATATGAAGGTAGAAAGAATAAGATTATGATCTTGCCAAGACTTAGATGAAGCCTCACAAAGAGTTACTTAAAGAACTTGTAACTCCGGAAAAGAAAGATAACCACACAAGAAAAAAATTTGAAACCATGAGCCACTCCGGAAGAAGAATTCAGATTACTAAGAACAAGAATAAGAATTATGTTATGCTTATCCTTCATCAAGTTTTATTGATGACAAGCAACGGATTTAGCATACAACTTATTCCTCTTGAAATAATCTCGAAGAGATAGAGAGATAAGCACCACTTGAAGTATAATTGAAGGAAGCACTGGTAAGAACTCACACTTGAATGGGAAAACCAAGAATTAATGGAGATACATGAGAATGAAGAGATCATGAGCCACCTAAGAGAAAACTATAACAAGGCACCGGAATAATTGAGAGACGAACGAAGAGACAACAATTGAGAAGAATTGAGGATGAAAGCTGAAAGCTAAGAACGAAGAATCTTCTAAAAAAATGATGGCCTTTGGAGGATCGAGAATGAAAACAACTCAGAAAAGCACCGGATAGCAAGAAATAGATTCTCATGATTGGGAACAAATCAAGATGATGCCACGAGGCTGAAATAATGAATCTTCAAGAGAATGAACCAAGATTTACAAGGAACACTCCTTCGGTCTACCAAGTTAAAAAAGATGACGAGAAACAACACCAAGGATAATGAGACACTCCGGAATAAAGAAGAATGCAAGGTTGAGCCAAATCTGAGAATTAATTCGAATAGATCTTGGAGAAGGGATATGATTGATGGAATTCATACTTATGTCATAGTTGAAAAGAATTAGAGAGCACCGAAAAAAGAATACAAGAGCCGTATAAGATCTTGGGAAAGAACTTGTGGTTTATGGGCCCACTCAAAGAAACCACTGTTGAAAACAATTGAATAGAAGGAGAGATTGCACTGGTACACATGGAAACTTGATGAGGTTGAGCACCTCAAAATAATTGAAAGGATTGAAAAAACAAGAACTACTGAGATAACTTCAATGCTCCAGAAAGAATACAGATAAATGCCAACAGAAGACTAGATAAGAATTTCCAACACAGGAAAGAATTTAAAGGATGACAAGGATATGATGAACACGGATAACTGCATTGAATTCACCGGAAAATATAACAAGACTGAATTAAGATGAACACGAAGCTCCTAAGAATCTTCACAATGAATCACCGGATAGGACACGGAAGAAATGATAGCGGAAGCACAAAAAAGAAAACTCTTGGATAAAAACTAATCACTAAAGAAAATGGTGGGAGGGCGGGGAAAAACAAGACAACTTGGGACAGATGAGATGAACTCCGGATGAAATGAGAGGATGATCTTGCAAAATTAGAGAGGATTGAATTCACTGAAGAGAAGCACACCGGTTGAAAAAGAAATTAAAATGACGACTCCGGTTGACAAGAATTGATAAGACAATTGATTAAGCCAAAGGATTAGCACTGTCATATGAATATGAGAACACTACTTAGAAAAGATCTGAAATCACCACTTGACATCAAAGCAACTTGAATTACCATATTGAACAAAACAAAGGGTGAGGCTTATGAAACAAGCCAGAACAAACTCATGAGAAAGATTTCCATTTGATATTTTCGTGGACAGGATCGCACAGGCTCGATCCTTACAGTAGCCATCAAGTGCAAGGCAGTGCACCTGACATAGGAAGCGTCCCCGAGTCGTAGCAAGCTACAAGGACTCTTTAAGACACAACGAGAACTGCTGTAAGTCGACCGTCAACAAACGAATCCACTAGATGTCGAACCCCAACCTAACATCATGCATTTGTTGGAAGATTGTCCTATAAGCAACTACTTGAATTCCCACCTAAGAATTCCCGAAATTTCTGGTCATGCAATCTGGTACACGGATACAAGGAGTAATATTCACACAACTCCTATACTAACCCGTCACCTGTATCACATCCGTCAACACATAACCAGAATCTCGGACCTTCATCTACAACAGACCCTCGTGATCACAACGATACAAAGTATGGCAGTACTCCCGAACAATCTGCACCAGTACTGGGGACATCGGGGTTATCTCGCCACTACTAGTATTGAAGCAATTACGAACATCCTTCGTTCTAAGATACAAAGAAATATGAATGATAACGATGTGCTCGAGAATCCCCTGGAGCTCAACTCCCCGGAAGAAAACAAGTCAGACAGGAGGCACCAAGACAGAACTTCGTCACATCGGCATCATATAGATTCCAAGAATATCCGCGTGATCCTAATTTTTTTTTTGAGTGAGAAGAGGAGTAGAATTGAATTATTACGTCAAGATTCCTCACCAGAGCATGGAAGAGGAGAAAAAGAATCCTACTGTCCGATATATAACTAGACTCAAAGTAGTTTTTCACTAGACTCGACTTGGCCAAGTTCGATCAATCAAGGGGGCTCCTAGGTCGGTACTGCTCTGATACCAACTTGTCACGCCCAAGATGCGACACTATCCTCAATTTGGCACGAGGGCCTCGTCACGGATAGAAGTGCATCTTGTCGTGTCGCAAGAATGGATATCGTTACAAATACATGTATTGAAAAGAAGAGATATATATAGAATTACACTCGACACAAGCTACATCAATGTCACATCAGTACAATTCATAATCATCAGTTATAAGAGCAGGGTTCGACTACAGACGAAAACTAACGAGAAAAAAAGAACGACGTCCATCCTTGCTATCCCAGGCTGCCGGCCTGGAACCCATCCTAGATCGATGAAGAAGAAGAAGAAGAAGCAACTCCAAATGAACAATTAACGCGTTCGCGTCAAGTAACCTTTACCTGTACCTGCAACTGGTGTTATAGTAATCTGTGAGCCACACGGGACTCAGCAGTCTCATTTCCAAAGGTATCAAGACTAGCAAAGCTTAATGGGTGAGGTATAGTTAAGTGGTGAGGTTGCAGCAGTGGCTAAGCATATATTTGGTGGCTAAACTTACGAGTACAAGAAATAAAGAGGGGAAGATATACACATAACGGACGTGACTACTGATGACCAAATGAATGATCCTGAACAACTACCTACGTCAGACATAACCCCACCGTATCCTCGATCGGAGAAGGAACACACGAAAGAGACAGTCACGGTTACGCATGCATGGGGTTTTAAACAACGTTTCCATGTTGCCACATAACCGCGAGCATGGCTTTCCGGAAAGATTTAACCCTGCAGGGGTGCTCCAACTAGTCCATCACAAATTACCACAAGCCGCATAGAAATCCTCGATCACGAAGCTCGCGATCTCGTCGGAATCCTTAGTGGAAAACCTCAACCCTGAGATTACCCAAAGCATCACCGGAATCCTGATGCACAAGATATCTCGTCAAAGGTAAAACAAATCCAGCAAGGCCACCCAACGTGTCGACGATCCCGATAGGAGCCGCGTATCTCGTTCTCAGGACACGACGGATGAGCGACGCGTACGGTGGCCTGATAGAAATCACCCAAGTTTCCCGGGGTTGGCCCCACACAGTGCTCTGTTTTTGGACCAGCACCATCAGCACTACCCCCCTGTATTATGTAGAATTACTCCTCGGGTAGCGCTAACTCCCTATGCATTTCAATTTAACAGAATTATTATGTTGGGAAAATGTAGTACCAATGTTGGGCCTTGCCAGACCAGCTTTAATCTAAAAACGAATTATCAAGGGGGTCCCCATAACAACCCCGATCGTGTTAGGAGCGCTTAAATATGGACCATAACACCGATAGGCGAAACTAAGGGGGCCAAGGTGGAACAAAACACCGGGATAGAAAGGCCGAGCCTTCCACCTTTTACCAAGTATATGGGTGCATTAAATTAATTAACATTTAATATGGTGATATGACAAGGGACCCATGTAAACACATGGAAGCAACTGCACCTGCAACTAGCAACGCTAACACAGGGTTAAGCAAGCGGTAGCATAGCCAATCAGTGGTTTGCTGGGTTGAACAGGTTGAAGGTTTTTCATGGCATTGTTGAGAGGCTGATATTTAACATGTGGTAGGCAACGAGACATAATTGATAGAAGCGATAAAACTAGCATGGCAATGATAGTAATGGTATCTGGGGAAATGGTCATCTTGCCTGAGATCCTTCTTGCAAGAAGAATGCCTCCGTGAAGCAGACGAACCGATGTAGTCGAACGTGTCCTCACAACCCGACACGCTTGCGGAACTCTATCGAGACGAAGGAAACCGGAACCTAGCATCAACACACGATATACACCACACGATGCACAACACAAATGATGCATGAGCAGCTGAACACATGCAAGACACGGCATGACAATTCACAACACTCATACACTACACATTAAGTGAAGTTCAATATGCAACGAGTTGCATATTGACGAAACTCCACGTTTAATTACTTAGTTCTATCCCGTTTAGATACACGACAATATTAAATGTGGTTGGACATGGCAAGAGGTGAATCGTAATTAATATACCTATCTAGGCATTTTAAATGAGGTCAGAAATGACATATAGCACCTCCGAAACGACCTCACATGTTAATTTACAATTCTGTCCAGATCTGAACTAACACGTTTAATTAGTTGTTAAACAGCAAAACAAATAGGTTCACATGATTCTACGCGTCGTTACAAGCAATTTACACATAGAGAACATCTCCAACGGACCTACGGTTCAAAAGATACAAGCACCGCAAGATATGATGGCATGAATGCAATATGTGTGCAATGACGGTCACGAGCACTTCAAAACATACAACCAGCAAGAGAAAATGAAACCGCACGAGATTCTAAGAAAGTTTCATATAGGACACGACCAAAACGGAGCTACGCATCAAAAACTACAAGCTAAACAAGAAATCACTACAATCTGCCAAAATCAGCCACATAGCATTTTCTACACCCCACAACTACGAGCTACTCAACTCCAATATACTCAACCAAGACATGACACGAAAGAGGGCAAGAAGAACTACAACATACAACCAACTACAACTATCATGGGAGCATGGATCACTAGGAAAAGAAGTCACAAAATGGCTTCTCACACACAATTTCAGACTTAGTGAAACTAACAGTTTATGAAACTGCAGTTTTTGATCTGAAGCCATATTGACAGCAGCAAAACTATAAGCTACAGGTCTCCAAATGGCATGAAAATTCATAGCGTGCTAGAGAATCCTAAAGTCTACAACTAACTCCATTGGACCAACCTCAAAAGAGCTATAGATCACAAGATAGAAGCAAGACAAGACAACAACAAAATATAACAGATTCACACTTAGAAATATTTCAGCATCTCTAAAACATCACTATTTTCTAGCAAGTAAAGATCAACCAAAGCACACCTAAACATGGATTTCTATTGCAACCAAAATTACCAGGGGCTAGACTAAACATCAATGGGCAAATCTCTAGTTTGACAACTACCTCATATCACGCACGGATTAAATCCAACAAAATAAACAAAAGGGCAACATGACAAAATATCGCGCGAACTAACTTGCTCAAAAGCTAAAACTAAATACACAGAAAAATCCTATGGATTTTTTTCTACCCCAAAAACATATAAGACATGTGGGGTTGCACAACAATAATATCGCCACACGTATATGCGAGATAAAGTCCTAAACACGGCAAATAAACTAGCGGCAAATCCCTACACGCAAAAATACCAATGACTACTCTAAAATACATGGCAAAGGGGTTCCTAAAACATGAACATTTCTACTACGGTATACGAGCTATTCGAACACACGCGGAAAATAAATGCGGACAACTATCCTATTGAGACAACACGTTAACCTATGCATTTGGCACGACAAACCACGTCACACAATTATGCCAGTTGTAAAATCGTGTTCTACGCGAAAATCTACACAAAATACATATCTAATTCTTCGCGATCCGACTTACGGTTTAAAAGTTACGGCGTTTTTAACATCTAGCAAATTCGTGGAATTTAAATAAAATCTGAAAACCTCGAAAAAAACTAGCGGGCCTAATCTGCCTACCGGGCCGAAACCTGGCATTCGGCACCATATAACTAAATGACGTGCGCGCGCAAGATAGGGGGAACATGGCACCTCACCTTGGGCCTGGGGAGATGGGCCGGCGTGGTGCACAGGTCGACGCTAGCTGCGGCAGGAGGAAGGTGCTGGCTCCTGGGCCTCGCAGGGGCACGGGCCGGCCCACTCGAAGGGTCAACACCAGGGTGAGCGACCTCATCTCCCTCGTCCTCCCGACCGGGACCAAGGACACGCACGACGAGGCGCCTCCTGGCAGCGGGGCGAAGGCGCAGGCGCAGCGAGCGGATCCGAGCGGCCTCACCGGATCTGGCATTCCCCGGGGCGGCGGCCGACCGACAGGATGCGAGGGCACGGGACGACGCAGCATGGGAGGAGAACGGCGGCTCGGGGATGGCTGATTCCTTCGAACGGCGCTAGGGCAGAGCGGCGCGACGGTAGGCTTGCGACTAGGAGCTACGACAGGAGGCGACGTAGGAACTCCGGGGCGGTGGAGGCCGGCCGGATCTGGGGGCGGGGAGACAGGGGCGAGCTGCTGCTGCTCGGGAGGATGAGCTCATGAGCAGGGAGTGGGGATTGGGGGCGGCGGCGCGCTCGGGCCCGGGCGGGCACTGCACGGGAGGAGAGAGGAGGCAGGGCGCCAGGGGTAGGTGGGCACGGTGACAGGCGAGGGACTCCGGCGAGGGCCTTCTCGGGGCAGGGAGAGCCTGCTGCCTCGGGCAGGGGAGCCATGGGGAGGACCCTCGGGGTCCCTGGCGAGGACGGCTGCGGGGCGATGCAGGTAGAACAGGGACTATATATAGACAAATGGGGGGCTCGGTTAGCGAAATTCCGCCCCGGTTTCAACCGCGCGGTCGGATTCAAATAATTCCAAACACAGGACGGACTAAGTGGACGTGTAGTGGAGTTATCCGGAGACCAGAGGGAAATCGGGCGGCGCGGCAACGATTTTTAAAACACCGATAACACGTCCGACGAAAGACCGAATATGTTGCCGCTACGGTCGACCGTTCGGGTACCAGACAGACTCCGATTGCGACGAAATTTGACAGGCGGCCTACCTATATAAAAATAAGACCGCACATCAAATGTCAACCCAATCAGAGAAAGTTTTACACACACTTTTAAAAACATGGATTTGACGATGCCGCGGGCGCGTGCGTGTGTGGTCGGGCTCAGAACGGACAACGACGAGAACTGACATCTAACAACGGATGCAAGTTTTGAAAAACTGGCGGCAACGGGTTGCCGATGCAATGCAAATGATGCGCATGATGCGATGAGGATGCGACAAATAAAAATAATCACAGGATGGAAACGGAAATGAAGGGGAATCTTCTGGAACGTCGGCTTCGGGCTGTCACATTTATGTTCAGATTATTCATGATAAATATTTGAGTCACCTCTGAATACTTATATGATTCTTATGTGCATGATTATGATAGCTTAGTAATTCTCTCGGATCAATTGAACTAGTTTGACCAACTAGATCGATATTTCTTTTATAAGAGAGGTATATTGTGGTAGGTTCAACCTGGCGAATTTCTATATCCAAGTGACAGAAGGGGACAAGATGTGTCTTTGTGTTGATGATACTAAGGATAAAACAATGGGGTTTATTCATATTTCTTGAGTTTAATTTTCTACATCATGTCATTGTTCTCCATGCATTACTACATTTTACTCAATACTCTAGATGCATGCTGGATAGTGGTCGATAAGTGGAGTAATAGTAATAGGTCCAGGCAGGAGTTCGCCTATTTTTTTATGGACGTGATGCCTATATACACATGATCATTGCCGTGAATATTGCATAACTATCCGCTTTTTTGTCAAATGCCCAATACTAATTTGTTCACCCACCGTATGCTATTTTCACGAGAGATGCCATTAGGGAAAGTTATGGCCCTCGGGTCTATTCACAACATACTGATAAAACCTTCATTACCTTGTTGTTATTCACTTGTTTTTATTTTATCTTGCTATCTACAATTATCTGCACACCTTACTTGCTTGCAAATAACAGGACAAGAGGGTTGACAACCCTTTTGCCGGTATTGGGTGCAAGTACTTTGTTCTTTTGTGTGCAGCCGCTGAAGACGGTTGTGCTTGATATTCCTATTGGTTCGATAAACCTTGGTTTCATAACAGAGGGAAATACTTACCCACTTTGTGTTGCGATAACCCATTCCTCTTTACGGAAAACCTAACGGAGATCGCGAGTATCACCCACCAAGGGGTAAATTGTTTTCAGCTTGCCGTGCGAAACATTACTACGATGCCTTGAGCGTCTAGGATCCTGCTTTCCTGAAGGACTCGGAGGAACCACCATGCTCGCACCATGCAGTGTCAAAGCATTGGAGGAAGCATCTAGTGTAGGATCCTTGGCATCCACTCCCCGCTTCCTACTCAGATCACAACCATCTATTGCATGAACTTCACTATTTCATTTATCCAGATCTATGTGTGAATCCCCAAAAATTGCCCTTGGATACAGGAGGTTCATTGACCTTATCATCCTCATTATGACCGGCACCCCTACCCGTTCCCCTCATACACCACGATGTTCTAAGATATTTAAAAATAAGGATTGACGATGCATGAACCCTGATGTCGTGCTCCGTATATAGGTGACTGATACGTCTCCATCGTATCAATAATTTATGAAGTATTCATGCCAATATTCTACAACTTTCATATACTTTTGGCAGCATTTTACATTATTTTTTGGGACTAACTTACTTATCAAGTGTCGACTGTCACTTCTTGTTTTTGTGTATTTTTTGTTTTGCTGAAAATCCATATCAAACGGTCTCCAAACGTGATAAAACTTTACGAAGGTTTTTGGAATATATGTGAATTTTCGGAAGAAGAATCAATGTCACACGATGCCCGAGGCTCTGACAAGCCAATAGGGCGCGACCATGGGGTTGTCGTGCCGTGATGGCTTGTGGCCACCACTTAAGTCGGGTCCCTTCTTTCGCACAAGAAAGATATTGTTCAAATAATAATCCCCTCAAAATTTCATCCCGATCGGAGTTACAAATCTTCGTATATTTAAGAAATGATGAAGGGCAAGAAAACAGCAGCGAAAATAGGAGAGAAACACACACACACACACACACACACACACACACACACACACACACACACAGAGATCCAATCTCGGAAGGGCTCTCGCCCCTCCGGGGCCATGGCGGCCAAGGACCAGAGGGAGAACCTATACTTAGATGGGGACAGGCCATGGAGGAGGAAGCCTAAGGGGAGAGACTCTCCCCCCTCTCTTCCAACAACGTTGGAGTTCCGTCAAGGGATTCATCGCCGCGGTGATCGTCTTCATCGACATCATTGTATCCATCACCTTCCCTCATCTATCTATGGTAGTCCACCTTCCCGCACCCTGATGTAATCCCCTACTTGAACATGGTGTTTCATGCCACATATTATTAATCAATGATGTGTTGCCATCCTATGATGTTTTAGTATATCTATATTGTCCTTTGGGTTGATTGATGATCTTCATTGGTTTGAGTGTATGTTTTGTTTTGGTGCTGTCCTAAGGTACCTTCTATGAGGCACACACGTGAAGGATTGATACGTCCATTTTGCATCATGCTTTTATATCGATATTTATTGCATTATGGGTTGTTAATACACATTATGGTACAATACTTATGCCTTTTATCTCTTATTTTATAAGATTTACATGAAGAGGGAGAATGCCGACAGCTGGAATTCTGGACTGGAAAAGGAGAAAATTTGACAAACCTATTCTACACAGCTCCAAAAGTCCTGAAAAGTTACGGAGAATTGTTTTGGAATATACAAAAAATAATGGGCAAAAGAAATACCAGAGGGGACCCACCAAGAGGTCACAAGCCACGGGGCACGGCCTACCCCCTGGTCGCGCCCTACAGGCTTGTGGGCCCCCTGGCAGGCCTCCGGTGCCCATCTTCTACTATACGAAGCATTTTGATGTGGAAACAATCATATGAGAGCTTTCGGGACGAGGCGCCGCCGTCTCGAGGCAGAACTTCGACACAACCAATCTAGAGCTCCGGCGGAGCTATTCCGCCGGGGAAACTTCCCTCTCGGAGGGGGAAATCAAAGCCATCGTCATCACCAACGATACTCTCATCGAGAGGGGGTCAATCTCCATAAACATCTTCATTAGCACCATCTCGTCTCCAAACCCTAGTTCATCTCTTGTATCTGATCTTTGTCTCAAAACCTCAGATTGGTACTTGTGGGTTGCTAGTAGTGTTGATTACTCCTTGTAGTTGATGCTAGTTGGTTTATTTGGTGGAAGATTATATGTTCAGATCCTTAATGATTATTAATACTCCTCTGATTATGATCATGAGTATGCTTTGTAAGTAGTTACGTTTGTTCCTGAGGACATGGGATAAGTCTTGTTATAAGTAATCATGTGAATTTGGTATTCGTTCAATATTTTGATAAG
Organism: Hordeum vulgare subsp. vulgare; assembly: GCF_904849725.1. Classification (NCBI taxonomy): domain Eukaryota; kingdom Viridiplantae; phylum Streptophyta; class Magnoliopsida; order Poales; family Poaceae; genus Hordeum; species Hordeum vulgare. The sequence continues at coordinate 201,498,075 of NC_058519.1, read as the reverse complement.
ATGTATGTTGTCTCTCCTCTAGTGATGTCATGTGAACGTAGTCTGCATGACACATCACCATTATTTGGGCCTAGGGGAAGGCATTGGGAAGTAATAAGTATATGACGGGTTGCTAGAGTGACAGAAGCTTAAACCCTAGTTTATGCGTTGCTTCGTAAGGGGCTGATTTGGATCCATATGTTTATGCTATGGTTAGATTTATCTTAATTCTTATTTCGTAGTTGTGGATGCTTGCAAGAGAGGTTAATCATAAGTGTGATGTTTGTCCAAGTAAGGGCAGCACCCAAGCACTGGTCCACCCACATATCAAATTATCAAAGTAACGAACGTGAATAATATGAGCATGATGAAAACTAGCTTGACATAAATTCCCATGTGACCTCGGGAGCGCTTTTCCTTATATAAGAGTTTTCCCATGCTTGACCTTTGATACAAAGAGGATTGGGCCACATTTCGTCACCATTGTTACATTTGTTACTTGCTACCCGTTATGAATTACCTTATCACAAAACTACTTGTTATCGATAATTTCAGTGCTTGCAGAGAATACCGTACTAAAAACCGCCTGTCATTTACTTCTGCTCCTCGTTGGGTTCGACACTCTTACTTATTGAAAGGACTATGATAGATCCCCTATACTTGTGGGTCACCAATACTCTTTTCTGGCGCCGTTGCCAGGGAGAGAAGCGCCTTAGGTGAGTGGAACTTGGTAATGAAAAAATTACTGTCAATTGTCACTATGGAAAATTATCCTTTGAGGGGCTTGTTCGGTGTATGTTTACCCCGACCGAAAGCACAAAGAGATGCTCCTCAACCTGCTGCACCTACTGAAAATATTTATTATGAAATTCCTTCGGGTATGATAGAAAAACTTCTAGCTAATCCTTATGCAGGAGATGGAACACTACATCTTGATTTGCATCTAATCTATGTAGATGATGTTTCTGGATTATTTAAGCTTGCAGGTCCACCCGAGGATGATGTCAAGAAGTAGGTATTTCCTTTATCTTTGAAGGAAAAGGCGTTGACATGATATAGGCTATGTGATGATATTGTATCATGGAATTACAACCGATTGATATTAGAATTTCATCAGAAGTTTTATCCTATGAACCTGGTTCATCGTGATCGGAATTATATTTATAATTTTTGGCCTCGTGAAGGAGAAAGAATCGCTCAAGCTTGGGGGAGGCTTAAGTCAATGTTATATTCATACCCCAATCATGAGCTCCCGAGAGAAATTATTATTCAGAATTTTTATGCTCGGCTCTCTCGTAATGATCAATCCATGCTCGACACTTCTTTTACTGGTTCCTTTATGAAGAAAGATATTGAATTCAAATGGGACTTATTGGAAAGAATTAAACGCAACTCTGAAGATTGGGAACTCGACGAAGGTAATGAGTTAGGTATAAGCCTTAAGTTTGATTGTGTTAAACCCTTTATAGACACCGATGCTTTTCGTGATTTTAGCACTAAATATGGACTTGACTCTCGGGTAGTAGCTTCATTTTGTGAATCTTTTGCTACTGATGTTGATCTCCCCAAGGATAAGTGGTTTAAATATCATCCTCCCATTGAAGTTAAAGTGGTTGAACCTATCAAAGTTGAAGAAGAAACTATTATTTATAATGCTGATCTTGTTATTCCTACTTCTTATATTGAGAAACCACCCTTTCTTGTTAGAACAAAGGAACATGCTAAAGCTTCAACTGTGGTTCGTAAGAGTTGTACTAGAACACCTATACCTCCTGAAAAAATTAAAGTTGAACCTAATATTGCTATGGTTAAAGATATCCTGGTTGATAATATTGATGGGCATGTCATTCATTTCTGTGATGAAGCTGCTAGAATTGCTAGACCTGATACTAAAGGTAAACATAGACCTATTGTTGGCGTTCCTGTTGTTTCTCTTAAAATAGGAGATCATTGTTATCATGGCTTATGTTATGTGCATTTTAGTGTGAGTGCCATTCCCTTTACCTTATACGAAGAAATTATGAATGATATTGCACCAGCCGAATTAGAGATAGT